>NC_043963.1:25270368-25495368 GCF_902148855.1 Sphaeramia orbicularis
AGATTACAAACCACATGCTCTGCCCTGTGCTGACGAAAGGAGGCAAGGACACAGTTGTCCCATCAGGCCAATCACCTTAGGGAAGGAGAAACCTCATGTCGGCGGGAGATGGGTTGAAAGGTTCTGTCTAGAATTAAACTGACCAGCCACAACTGCACTCACTAATCACTAACCTCTTTTGAACTTGTGCATCCGTTTGCATGGGTAATGCTGTGTATTATATGCACTTGTGTCCTCTGGTTTGATTCTTTCTTTGTAATAAGCAGTGTAGGTGTGTGCATTGTTTTTATTAACTGCCTGAGAATCTTCTTGCACATGCATTACACTGACATTATCGACATGTGTCTAGACTCTCCAGACAGTTATGCATTTCAAATAAGCTGGTATTTGATTAGTCTTAAGAAGGATTGGAGCGGTCAAGGACTCCTACTGTCTGTTGCAACAGGCTAAAGATTAGAGGTTCAACTGATCCTCTACTTTATGATTGAGTTTCTGGTGCCATCATGTGGATAGCTGAGATGACTGCATGTGTATAGTGGACAGGACTTTTTTTTTTTTAAATTCTTTAACTCAAGCACCAGTGAATATATCACAGTTTTATTGTCATAGTCATTTGCACGCCACTATTATTGCCAGTCTTTGCTGTTGACAACCAAAAGCTATGAGAATTTGAAGTTACTGCCCAAGTTTTTGATTTGATTTCTCCAAATTTAAAAACTCCTAAAAACATTTCAATGACATGGTATAGATACAATTTACTTTTTCACATGTAACAAGTAATTTATTCAATCAAAAAGAGCTGTGGGAGTCAGTTATCAAAATGGTCCTCAGTTGCATTAGTAATGTTTGTTTAAAATTGTATTGTTTGAAGTTATTGTTTTCCTCACTATTAACCAGGCTCCTGCTCTGGCTTAGTACTTTAATAATTTTTTCCCTGCTTGTGCATGTTGCATCTTTTCCATTGTGTGTGCGTTTCTCAGGTGTGACCAATATGTCACTCAGCTGGATGAGATGCAGAGGCAGCTGGCAGCAGCTGAGGATGAGAAGAAGACACTGAATTCCCTGCTGCGTATGGCCATCCAGCAGAAACTGGCTCTTACTCAGCGTCTGGAGGATCTAGAAGCCCCTATGTCTCCTCACAGCTTAAACAGCAGCCCCCGCCGCTCCCGGGCTAAGGAGTTGGGCACCAAATCGGGTCGGGCCCCTCGAAGCCCCCGAAGCAGTCCTGCACGACCCCCGATGAGGAGCAGTCCACGAGCCAGTCCCGTTCTTGGCAGCAGTGTTCCAGCGATGGCCACACACCACCTGCGAGCACTAACCCGAAGCCTCCACACAAGCCCAGTAAGAACCCCTCTCTCTTTTTGTTCTGACAGCTCTACCCAGACAAGCAGCAGGTCTCACCGAGGCAGAGGTCTCCCACGGGACGCCACCTTCATTAGAAGTCATAGTGTCAGTGATGTTTTTAACACAGAGGCGGGTTCTGCCTATTCTGCAGCTCGAAAAGGCTCTACCAGTTCTGTGAAGAGTGAGATACTGGTCAAAGCACAAGTAGATGATTCAAGGAAGGGTTCCTCAGGTCGGAGAGCTTCGGTTCCTGCACGCCAGGACACCTTCATCACAACCCGTGTCGTACCCGCATCCCGACTAAAACCCTCTTTATTTTCATCTTCCATAGAAAATCTAACCTCTTCTAAAGGTTTGTGTGTGTATCCTAACACATCTGCAGCTTGGGGTGAAAGTAAACCGAAGCCTGAGTCGAAGGCAACTGTAGATGTGTCTGTGCGTAGAAAACAACACTTTCCCAACAGGTCTAATTCTGTTCAGGCAGCGGCTGCATGTAGTAACACATCTCAGGCAGATGTGGTCTCTCGCCAGTTAAATGCTAAATCTTCAGCAACCCTGACAAATACATCTACTGACATTCACCATCCAATGGGTAAGACGAGGATGACTGGGATCTGTAGGGAGTCTAGACGTAGAATATCTGCCTCCACTAGCAGAACCACCGAGGAAACCAATGCTAATGTTGCTAAAAGCTCTGGTAATAAAGCTGCGGCTGCATCTGCAAGGGCCCGGAGCTCACACTCTAAATCATCTCGTAGGCGATAATGTGTTCAATAGATTTTTGCTCCAAGGTTGATAAAGGTCAAACAAGTTTTCATTAATATTTGGAATAAAAGGGTTTTTACACAAATTTAGTTTAGCTCTGAAGTATCATTGGAGTTAATGCTTGTTTTCCATCTTTGTTATGTGACTTGATCCATCAGCTTTATGGGAGCCAAGAATTTGCTGATATATCTGTTGATATATTGTTGTGTTGATCCTGTTTATCCTTAAGTACCTTCCCCTCTTATGTTGTTCATTTTATTTTTTACTAAATATGTTTTTTTTTGTCTCTGTTTTCACCCTGTCTCTGTAGCGCTGAAACACTCCTTCCATTACTCCAAACCCCCTCTTCTCCATAAGGACCTGTCTTCATGTTGACTCCCTGGCTCCTTCCTTTCCTGACTCAAGACATCCTGTTCATCCCAGATTTGATGCTACATTCCCCACTCTACCCACCAGAACCATGGATTTTAAGTAAAAAAAAAAAAAAAAAAAAATCTCTCATCTTGCCCTCTTGGTTTTCTCTGCTTGGAACAGAGAAACCTGCATGCAGCCTGGTGACGGATGAAGAGACCTAATGTGCTGCTCATTGCTTTGTGACTTCATTGACTTTGTCTTGTCCTAATTGGTTCCAATTTCCATTTGGTCTTTTGACGCTATGTGTTGTGATGAACCACTGACAGTATTTATTCCTGAAAAGGACACTTTCCATGTGCAGTATTTACTGTCCCCAGACTCTTATGTAAGGCTATGACCTGTTTCAAGTCTTTACCCTCTTTGCCTTTAGTCTGGCATCTTTGTCAGGCCTGTGTGGCATATGTTAGTGTCAGTAAGATATTAGATCATTAGTGATAACCAGACTGTAGTTTTTATAGAGCACTGCAGCCTTACTAATAGAGTTGCTAAGTAGTAAGTAGTCGAGCTTGCTATCGTTTCAAAGTTCCTCCCTGCTACTGATAATACTGTTACATCCTTTGACATGTGTGGCCCCTCGGCTTTGGCTTTTCAGCCACTCCCTTTAACTAGAAGTCAGTAAACATGCCATTTAAATGATGGAAAAAGATCAGCCATTAGTACACCATCTCAGGTCAAATACAGAATTATTAAGTACATGAGGTGGAGATCTCTAATGTGCATCTTACTTTGCAAACTATGCAGACCAAGTCAGGACAGTGCCTCTGAACTTCTGTTGTTCTTTAAGATTAGGGTAGGTTCCAAAACATACCTTCACTTTTCTTCTGTTAATATCAGTGGCTGGCTGCAGCTATTTTACCACAGTCACTTTAGCATCTCTTACCATAAGCAGCTTGTGGAAGTCCTCTGATGCAGAAGTGGCACAGGTTCAAATATCACACTGACTGGCAGTGTACTCTTCTTCTTGTCAGGCTCCAGAATTGAAGTGGCTTAGGTTTACTCAAATCTGATGCAAACATGTTTGCCCATGCTCATTACTCTCAATTACATAGTCATGGTGACAGCTCCCATTTAGCATCTCTTTCCTCCTCTCTCATTTGATCAGCTAAGCAACAAACATTGTTTTGTATTTCATCAGTGTTGCCATGCTTTTTATGTGCTACCAAAGTAAGCATGTTGTCATGACAAGCTTGTTTTTTTTTTTCCTGTGGCTACAGAATCTACTGTACTCACTTAGGAATACTAATAGTGCTATCAAGCTGCTGTTGGGTTGCTGCTTGTAAATAAGTAATGTGTTACACTTTTTAGGAAAGTATTATACAGTGCTTTACAGCTGATAGCAGAATACAATTGAATGCAAAAAACATAATTTTTGCTAGTCAGAGCTCCACAAACATGGGGCCTGGAATGCACAGAAAAGATTAAAACAAACCTGTTGTTGGTGCAAACATTTGACCAATTGTAAAATAGACTGATGCCTGTTTTGACAACATCAGCGCATAAAGTTACATGTGGCACTTTTTAATGCCACTTGTCAAACTAAGTGAGAGAGACCTTTCAATTAAAGTGACTTGATGAAGACCAATCATGATCTTTCAGACCACCGCTGGAAATGGCTGTTTAAAGAATAAGAAGTGAATGCAAGGAAATTTGAGTTTTTGTGATTATTTTTAGCTTACCTGTCCTGTGGTTTAGAAGAAGCCACAACCTGCTGATTTGTTTGTTTTAGTGCCTTGGTTTTGATCTTGTCTGGTTTTAGACTACATCAAATTTTCTAAATGAAGGCTACTATTCAACACTGTACTTGTAATTCTGTTTGTTTTATTTGCTTGTGGAGAATCTGATGAAGGACAGTTCACACTGAATGAAACGATATCTCATTTTGTTAGAATATTTTCACATTTTAGCTTATTTCCCTTATAGAATTTAATTAGTGTCAACTAATGTATCATTAGGTTACATTTGACATAAGCTTCCCCTGGAATTATCACAATTTATGCCAATTTCATAAAATGAAAATGACTATTGCACGAAGACTGAATGCAGTAATGTACAATGTTTTGTTTTTTTCCATCCAGGGGAACCCAGGCTGTTGATTTCTGACTGTATAAAAACTCCTGCTAAGAAGTGAAAATGCTTTAACTCAATGTGTTGTTACACTGAAGGTTGTAAATGGATTTCCTAATCTATTTAATTCACTCTGTGCAGATGTTTAATTTAATTACCACTGTTGTATAATATTTTAACTGTATTTATGTGTTCTGCATTCTGTGTAAATTGTTCTAGAAAATGACATGCACACACTCAGTCAAACACTTTTGGTGGTCCTCAACTTTTTACGTGTATGCAAGTTCCTTTCATTGACCTGTGAATCACTTTTGTCATGAAGAATAAAACAAGCCAACACTGTACTGGATGTTTATGGTCTGATTTGTGCAAACAAACTCACCCTACATTAGATAAGAACAGAAATGAGAAGCTGTCAGGTTATCGTTGTGCACACACAGGGGTGTCTATTCTTTTATAGTTTGTTTGTTATGGTTATTAAATTGCTAAAGACAGTTTACACAATGTTATACTTGCTTAGATTTTAATTATTTGCTAGTTAATCATAAGCTGCTTTAGAATGGTAATATAATGAACAAACAAAGAGTTGAAAAGTAAAAAGTGAATTTTCCTTTTTTTGTGGAGAATCTTGGCAAAAAATAGTTGTATTTATGCATAAAATGGTAATAAGATTATCATGATACCATTTTATATTTGGATGTTATAAAACTAAATCTCAGAAAGCCTTTAACTCTAAACTCACACCTTCACAGTTAAAAACTTGGGTAATGAGGCTCTAATCTTAATGGAGACCATCTGAGCTCAGTTTGGTCTTCAAACCTCAACCTAAGGCCTTCAAAACAAGTTTGATGACTTCAGACCTTCTTGTGATAGGTGAGCATTACAATTCAAGATCATCCAAGAAAATCACTGTTAGCAAACAGGCCATGATAATGTGTTCTTTCACAGAGTAAAGGTCGTGCTGCACTGGAATTGTGAGTGCAGTGGGTTTTCAGGTTGGGATGTGGAGATTTTATAGTGAAGGTTGATAATTGTACAGAGCCTTAATTATAATCTAGGGGTGAAAGAAATATTGCTTCTGCAGATATTTGCAGAATCTGGGAATCCCTTTGTTTTTTAACATAAGCGTTAACATCACCTTTAAAATATACCTTTGTCCTTAGGTTGTTTAATGGGAGGTCTTTAAAATTGTAAAACAGGTTCCATTGAGACTGACATTTGCAAAATATTACTATTTTAGAGGGAGTTTTTGGAAACTTACTAAGGTATGTAATGCTCACAAACTGCTACATATTTGAGAACCAATAAAGAAATGAATATATTCATTATTTTGATACCACTGCAGTGCATAGTGTTTTGGCTGAGTTTCATCTGATTCAATTCACTTCAATTGAATTCATCTGAACTTCCAGACATTTCAGATTAAATGAGTTAGGCCAACTTCAGTGCAAATATAATTGTAGGTGTTGTGATGGAAATTGGATGGAATTGACACATTAGTTTATTTTATTTATGTTATTTGACCTTTATTTAACCAGGTAAGTCGACTGAGAACCAATTCTCATTTACAATGACGACCAGCACAAAAACAGGACAAACAAGAAAAGCACTCAGAGAGCGCAGACCTCCGCCAAGGCCGATCAGTGGGGCCCCCCACCCCCAATCACCACCAAAATTTAATCATTTCTTCCTTGTGCCAGTATCAACATTTCCTGAAAATTTCATGAAAATCCGTCCATAATTTTTTGAGTTATCTTGCTAACAAACAAACACGCACGCACACAAAGCAAAGCGATCACAAAACCTCCTGGCGGAGGTAACAACAAAAAGGATACACTCGCAACAAATAACATTACACCATTTGTAACAGTCACATGGATGAAATAAAAATGGCTGAAAGCAGATGCAAAAGTCACGCAATCTTGCCTTTACTATTTTTTTCAAAGACAGTGGAACGAATGAACTGAGTTTTAGTGTCTGCAGCAAACTGAAATAACAGCAACTAGTGCAGGTGAAGTAACAGAATTTAGTTCAACAAAAGCAAGAAAGCACAAATACTAGTGATAAAAACTGGAATAGACAAACAACTATGCAGGAGTTCTAGTAGTACTATAGTAGCACATGTGTATTAATATCGTGATTCCCTGTGTTAAGCATGTTAAGAGTGTTTTTGTGTTTCTGCATTATGTGGGTACTTATGGACATACAGTGGCTGTTTTGTTCCTGTGCCTTGGCTGTGTGTGCGCATGCGCAGAGAGAGTGGGGAGAAAAAGAAAAGAGACGCCCGGTGTGTGGCTGTTCGGTTAAGTTTAGCAGCTTAAGTTGTCGCAGTAACAACAACTTCTGTTCTTGACTGTTTAGTCCCTTAATAAAGCTTGAGTCCAGCGGAACTATACTCTGTCTCGGGTGTCATCGACTTCAGGGCTATTACAATATTTTATTCTGAGGCCTTTGCACAGTCCTACTTTTTCTTTAATGCTCTGTGATATTTACCTCCGCCAAGGAGGTTATGTTTTTGCCGGCGTTGGTTTGTCTGTCTGTCTGTCCGTGTGCAAGATAACTCAAGAAGTTAAGGACGGATTTGGATGACAATTTCAGGAAATATTGATACTGGCACAAGGAATAAATGATTAAATTTTGGTGATGATGGGGGGGGGGGGGGGGGGACTGATCTGCCTTGGCGGAGGTCTGCGCTCTCCGAGTGCTTTTCTAGTTTTTATTTATTTATTTTTTTCTTATACAGTCCCTATTGCACTAAGTGTTTTGCTGCTAAATTGCACTGAGCTGCTAAACTGATGATCAAGGTGCATATAATTATGCAGTATGTAAACACTGGCAGCAACATTAGAATTAGTGTCACATCGGTTTGTCTGTATTACTAAAGTAAAAGGTCAAAGGTAAACAGTTGGAAGATGCAGCAGTTTTGGACAGAGTTGTCAGACATGATAAATACTCAGGGTGAGATCTGATTGGCTGCAAATATGACTGTCCCTCCCCTTTAAAAGCAGAGGTGTGGCCTCTGGGCTGAGTATTTGTTTTCATGTGCTGCCTGATGCCACCCTGCAGCAGCAACAGCAGCTCGACTTAGCTTAGTAGTTTACACCAAAAATGTCTCTGAAGACAGTTGGCACAGCTTTAACGCGCACAATATGGATCAGAGGAAACAGGACCCCTCCGGTAGCCAGGTCTCCTAAAGCTAACAGACTGTCCACCACATGCAGCGTGTCTGGAAAAGGAAAACAGGGCCACGACAAAACAAAAGAACAAAGTTGCGTTGCGGATTCAGACAGGCCGAGTGGGGCCGTCCCTTCACGCACAGACTCCCCCCACAGAGGCGCGTCCGGCGGCTGCAAAAACACCGATGAACCCGTGGGTCCTCCCGGTGTCACTGGTAGGAGAGGACGGTCCTACTTCTCCACCGCTCCTCCCGTGGACCAGAAGTCTTACCTGTGGGCTCGTTACAATGAAATGAAACGGCTGGTTAACGGTAAGCACAGCAGGGAGTCCCTCCACGTTTTACCCACGGCCTCTCGTCCTCTGTCAGCGGGTCTAAGACTGGGGGAACATCCACGTCACCGGGCCGTGTGTCCGGCGTCTTCAGCCGTTGGCACCGCGGGATATTTTGTTAAGGCGCGGATTGTGATTCATCCTCTCCCGGTTAAGTAGCTGGTGCAATCAGACAGATGGCACAGCAAAGCCCTTTGTTTGATAAATGCACGTTAGGATAAAGTTAAACCAGTCTGTGGAAAATGAAACTCCAAATCCTGAAGTCGGGGTCCGTGTTTTTCCACAGTTCCTCATTACCTTAGCATGGGGTCACAACGTTAGCTAGCTTACAGAATACTACAGCCCACGTAAACACAGTGGTATTATGTGAATTTATAACATTTTGTTAGTTTTTCAGTTGAAAAAGAAGTGTTCAGAAACGACAACAAACAATACTCTTACAATATAAGTGCATTTTCTCCTAAACGTCCACGTTAAAGTAGAACAAAAGGGCTCCTTAATGGATTATTTCGCTAGAAAGCTACATGTCTATCTGTAAACCTTTTAAATGTTGCACTTAAATATTCCACCAATTTTCCACTTTGTATGCCCTTGACTAGTTTATTTTCAACAATTTATGGGTTTTATTAAGTGCATGGCATTTGTTGAGTGTTGCAGTGGTAAGAAACATTTTCAGAAACAAAACCATCAATACTTTTAAAGCAAAACTGCAATTTCTTCATGAAGCCATGAAAGCAAAGTATGAAGAAGTGCTCCTAGTTGTACCCATGCATTATTAGATTTGACCAAATTAGGTTCAGTCTCACCCATAGGTTGGTTTTGCAGTCACATGATGACATCCTTGTGACATTTCTCAAAGGGATGTTAGAAAATTGAGGCTTTTTACAATGGATTCAAAACTAGAAACTACATTAAAAAAATTTGCATTTAAGCTACAGTTTAGCATAAGTTTTTATTGGTGTGTTTTTAATGTTCAAACTTGTATTTATTAATGCATGGCACTTGTTGACTGATACAGGGGAAAGAAGACTTTGAGCACAAAAACAAACAAAAATACTCAATAAAAGAAATCTTAAATGAGTGTACTTAATAAAATCAGAGCTAAAGCATGCAAGTATAACCAATAGACTGCACTTTAATGATCATCAAGTAGAACTGTCCCATTTAGTGGTGCTCTAGATTAGATGAGACTTTATTGATCAGGGAAATTCACTGGTCAAGCCAGCAACAGAATAAAGTACAAGAATAAAATGTGCATGCATGAAGATAGAATAAAGAGTGCAAAAGACAAACAATAGATACAATAAAAATAATAATAGTAGTAAGTAATTACTTACTACTTTTATTTGTAATTATGTACAAATAAATAGCTTTCAAAACTACCTATCTATGAAGTTAGGCATCAGAGTTTGTTACTCTCGTCAGAAATGATGAAATTGTGAGGTGGTATACAACAGAGTAGACAAATTAAGTACAAAACCCTCAAAACTTGAAGAAAATGTCCTTGTGATTCCATCAGTGCTTACAGCCTAGAAGTGTTTATGCAAAGGTGTTCCTAACAGAGTAAAGAATTCAAGTGTGCAGGATCCTTGGTTTTAACTATAACTGTAAAATGTACCAATGTACTTTTTTGCTTTTCTTCCCAACTGTTCCCCCGTTCCTTTTATGCTGAGTCACATTTCCATGCATGAATCAACAAGAAACAACGGAAGGGCACCAGAGAAAAGCATTTCCAGTTATAGTTTGCGTAGCTGGAACTGTGTGTTACACATGTTAAAGGTTTGTCTGCTGTCCAGCTGCAGCCTTCGGACATGGCCTTGAAGGTCATGGCCCACTTTCTCAGTCCTCTGCTCATATTCTATCCAGGACGGCATTAGAGACTAACCCCAGAACACTGTGTAAACTGTTTGTTTAATCTGTGTCCATGTGTTAGATGCATGACTGGGGAGTTTATCAAGACAGTCACCAAACAAACTCAAAATGAAATCAATAATATGAGATCATGCATGGGGTTCTTCTATTTACTGATAAATTAACCACTATATTTTACTCTAAGTTGTGTACACCATTTTATGTACATAATCTTCTCTTTGGGTTGACTCAGTTCAGTGAGGAGTCGTTTTGACAGCTTACAAGCTCATTATGCAACCTCCGGTGTGCTTGCCAACCTCACTAGATTGAAAACAGCACCACAGTAACTTCGTTCCTCTGTGCTGAAGTGTTTGATCAGCAGCTTTAAGGACCTTTTTTCCCTTGATAAAAAGAATATTACTCTGCGTCAGAGACAGATTTGTACTTCCTCTCAAAATGTGATAAATATATCATAAGTATGGTACTTTAAATCTGTGCCAGAATTAAATGTAAAATCCCAAAATTAATGAATCCGACATTGAAAAATAAACAAGATATAGCATACCTATATTGACAAAAGTTTTATTGTAGAAACTTTAATGTGTTTGATACAAAATGACCAGTGGATTGCTAGTGATCCAGTGGGAATGGATAAGCTAATTAGACTAATACATACTTGTGAATGCATTTCCGTATTTGTAATTGTATGCTTCAGTGAAAATATATTTGTAAACAGTCATACCCACAAAACTCATTGTGTTGACAGATTGTAAATAGACTTTCTCAGGTGACAAAATGGTGAGTTGTAATCACACATTGAATCATTTTTTTGAGCGGGTGTTTCCTGTCTTCTCCCTCTGTTTAGACCTGATACCGCCGGGTGCATGTAACCTCCTGAACTCTTCTGCCATCTATGCCAACAATGAGGTCAACCTGGCTGAAGTCGACATCTATGGCTTTGACTATGACTACACGCTGGCCCTTTACTCAAACGCACTCAACACAATGATCTACAATGCTGCAAAAGGCTTCCTCATTGAGCATTTCAGGGTTAGTTTTTACTGGTTCAGGTATGTTGGCCTTATGACATTTATTGGACTAAAATTAAATTGCTTTATTTTTCATTCTAATTCACAGTATCCTGAAGGCATCCTTAAATATGATTATATTCCAAACTTTGCTGTGCGAGGACTTCACTATGACATTCAAAAGGTAAACTGTCATTTTTTTAGAAAGATAAATTTCCTGTTATGATTTCTGTGTACAGATGATTAGAAAGAAATTCCTTCCGTTTTAATCTGTCTCTTAGGGTCTTCTGATGAAAATAGATGCCTTTCATTACATTCAGCCCGGGACAGTGTATCGGTGAGACTAGATATTGCACTAAATGTATGAATGAAAGGTTGCACTGAAATGTATGCAATGTGTAATTGTTTCTCATTGGTTGTTCCCAGTGGCCTGAACCCATTGCCAGATGAAGAGGTACTTGAGCTTTATGGAGGGACTTATCATGTCCCTCTGGAGCAGGACAGCGGCTTCTATGGAAAGGTAAGAAAGATAGAAAAACGCCTGTAATTATATGATTTGTTACTCAAAAGTAGATGAAAAACAAACGGTTGCATATGTTTAAACCTTTTTTTTAGAATTCAGGAAGTTCCGGAAAAACATGTATGCTACTGTGAAATCTAATTCCATAGTTCATCCAGTTTGTTCTCATTCCAGGGCAGGCACAGCTCCTCCTGATGTTAAAGGCTGTTTTAATCTCATCCAGCTGCCCTCAAACAGCGATGTAGTTCAGGATTAAATCTGTGACTGTTCAGAGATTTTAAACAGTCTGGCTTAGACGTGGCTTTCCTCTTACATAAGTCATGGTTCTGAATTTTGTAATCTCATTTGTTCCTTTACCGTCATCAATCATCTGGCAGTAATGCAACTTCTAATAGAGCTGACAATAGGAACTTTGTGTTCTGCTATGTTGTTTTTTATTCATCACACTGCCCTTAATCAATCAAAAAACTAAAACTCTCCATGGAGTCTGACAGTCCTGAAGTCCTGTTTGCTAATTAGGAGAAATCTGGGCTGTGATATTTTCAATTGGGGCTCAAATAGTTTTCGGTCCATTAAGTCTTTTAAGTGTTTTCCTGTAGCAGTAGCTATGCCTCACCAGTCTTTAATCCCACTTGAAACAGTCCTGCTCTAAATGGTTTCATCTCAGTTTGATACTTGGCTCTGTTTTCAATGTTTCATCTAGTGGATAGTGGTTATAAAAAAAAAAAAAAAAAGTTTCCAAAAGTGAGGAAAAGGACAGATGAAGGATACATGTTAATTTAAGTTGCCATCACACATGTTTAATCATAGGGGAAAAAAATAATAGAATACACCCCTTCCTCATGCAGCGCTCTCCTCTTGTTCCAAATAAACACATCAAATATAATTATCCTACAAAGTCAAGGCATTACTGGGTTTATATTTCTAGCCTGAAAACCCAAGGAAAGAGCAGATGCAGTCTCATGTCCTGTCATAACACTTGAATTATCATATGGTCAAAAGAAGTATTGATTGATTTTTTTTTTTTTTTTTTTTTTTTTTTTGCCTAATGACAGGAAAAACCTTTCAAATGCTGCATCTTTAACTGTTAAATATATTGTATTTTAGGGACCAAAGGTGAAGCAGTTCATGGACATCTTCTCCATCCCAGAGATGACTCTTTTGGCTGTTGCAAATGACTTTTTCATCACAAACGACATCGAATACGACCCAGTTCACCTCTTCAAGGATGTCTCGGTGAGAATGCTCACTATGTCCGGGTATATAACATTACACACTATGTTGTGAGAGCTCAAATTTTAGTTCATGCTGAGAGACATAATGGACCAGTGTATTTCTCTGTTTTCCCACACTGGGATTCATCAGTAGGTTTCCCATGAATCTGCTGAGCTTAGTCAAAGTGTACAATGAACTCTCATGTGTACAACAGAACAATAACTTCTTATGCTCTGTGTGCTAAGATGCAAGGTTTTTCCAGTTTCAGTGACCTGTGTATCCAGTGCTTCATAAAATCTGTGATTTCACACAAAAACAGGGAAACTTTTTGGTTCTTGAGCATTTTTATGTTCTAGTTAAACATTTCTTTATGGTTGTTTAAGCTGTCAGATACTACAGGATCAAGGAGTACTGCAAAATGTTGAACACCACGTGTTTATTTAACCTCCACATAACATTTATTTAATTTTCAGGAAGCAATTGGCATGGTTCACCTAAAAGGTTACATGTATAAATGGGTCGTGCAAGATTTGGGTAAGAAAACAGTTTTTTAGTACATGTTTCTCTGTCTACAATGACATTGCAGAGGCTGAGTTTTATTTTGTGTCCTCACAGATAAATACATTCTAAGAGGAGAGGAGACACATGCTGTTTTGCATAAATTGGTCAGCAGTGGAAAGAAATTGTTCCTCATTACCAACAGTCCCTTCAGCTTTGTGTGAGTGCCATTTATTTGCAGCCCAGCATCTTGACCCATAGTGAGAGTAAACACTTCTGTTACAGGCTGTTACATGTTTTTTTGTTATTTTTGTCTTGTGTGCATGTGTAGGGATAAAGGGATGACTCACATGGTTGGAGAAAAATGGAGAGACTTTTTCGATGTTGTTATTGTACAGGCAGACAAGCCTCACTTCTTTACTGACTGTATCAAGTGAGTACATTGCCGTAAATACTCAATAGTTATGCAGTATCTTGTACATGTGCGTTTGATCCAAGCAGCTACATCTGACTTTATCGCCCCAGTTTATTCTTTTGTAGCTTCATTATGACTTTCTACATTGTTACTTTCATAGGCCATTTAGACGCTTGGATACTAAAGGTGATCTCTGCTGGGAAAAGATAAAGAGTTTGGACAAGGGGCAAATATACAAACAGGTCTGTTTTATTGCCAAACTGCTGTGTAAGTTTTCTAAAAGCAAATAATTTGCATATTTGTGCAACCTGCTGTTTGTTTTTAAACTGGCCTGATTTTTTTTTTTTTTTTTCTGGCCCCTCTACACTGACATGATGTAACATGTTGACACTGTTTTCTTCAACTTTTTCAGGGAAACCTCTTTGACTTTCTTAGACTGACAGGCTGGCGAGGCTCAAAGGTTCTTTACTTTGGAGACCATCTTTATAGTGACTTGGCTGTGAGTGTCAAAACATGGTGACAATAAGACTACCATCATCTATTGTACTTTCCTAAATAAAGCCACTGGGCATTAGGGTGTGGTCAGGCTAGAGTAAACTGCAAAGTGACTGTTTCAAACACCAGATGGCAGTACATGATCCTTAATACTGAATTCTTAAATACTGAATCCATGAGGGTGAGTACAGGATCTACTGTCACAGCATCAACAACAAACTACATATGCATCATTTCAGCGAAGAGAAAAAAAAAAAAAGTATTACGCTGAAGTGTCAGGCAACATTTAAATATTTGTATTTGGTTGTGTCAAGTATAATATCTCTTTTTTTTTCTTTATCTCTTTATTAAGATACCACAAGAACACACAGGGAAATATTGTATAGTTTTAAAACTCACAAAAAATATACACTAAATGGCTACAGGCAGCAGTCAAGATTTAGCATGGCTTCCCATGACAAAAAGTAGCCAAAATAAAAAGAAACATCTGACATGTGTTGAGTGAAACTTGATGGAAAAACACAAGATTATTGTAGTAAATCTTATATAATCTCCCTAGAGGAGTTGAAGACATGTTGAGTACTAAGAGAAGACACTCTAAACACCAGAATCTTTGCTCTCTTTTATGTTAGAAAATATGAGAACAGCATTAAAAAAGTTTCTATTTGTATCAGTTGTATCATGTAAATGAGAAATGCTAAGGTACATTATACTATGTCCTTAAAATGTTGCAAAAACAACTGACTAGTTACAGGGTGTGTTTTCCACCCAAGGAATCATAAAGAATGCACTGCAGAGTTCTGCTAGAACTTCCAAAATGCATACGTGTAATTTCTAGTCTTGGAAGGCACGTGAAGTATCCATTGTATCCTCAGTGACTTGTGATTTGCTGTGGTAGGACTTGATGTTGCGACATGGCTGGCGTACAGCAGCCATTGTGCCTGAGCTGGAGCATGAAACCAAGATGGTGAGCACAGGACGCTACGCTCTGAACCTCACCTGGCTGCAGGCTCTAACCGGTCTGATGGAACGCCTCCAGGTAAACACTAAACCTCAGTGTAGATGACACTTAATTCTCATTGAGTTTGTTTGAACGTACAAAAATAATGCAGATTGTACTCGGTGGCATCTCAGATAAAAGTGTCGTCTCTGTTAGTCATTTTAACACAACAACTGGAGGCAATGACAAACCACAAGTGTAGAAAGTTGAAGGATGACAGTGAGTTGATGACGTTATAGTTACTCATACTGTTCTGCTGACTGCTGAATAAACCGCAAACCACAATCTAAACTGCAATGACGGGGTTCACCAAGAACAATTGCCACATGTTCTGTAACTGTATTAGCTCTTGTCATTGGTCATAGTGACCTCAGTTCCAATAGAAAAAATTTTCACTGGTTCTCACCAAATAGTAAATGCTTGTCTATTTTTAATAAGAACCTTATGTTGAGGTACATTTTGAATTTTTCATATATGCTTAAAGTTTTTAGTGTAATGCTAAACCCTGTTTTTTTTTTTTTTTTTCATATTATGTTATTTAATATTGTAGACTCATCGTGACCCAGAGTCACAACAAGTTTTTCTGGAATGGCAGAAGGAGAGAGAAGAACTCAGGTAAGAGACTTTGTATCACGGGATATATTGTCATCTTTTTTTTTTTACCTCCGCCAAGGAATGGTGGAGGTTATGTTTTCATCGGGGTCTGTATGTGTATCTGTCTGTCTGTCTGTTAGCAAGGTAACTCAAAAAGTTATGGACAGATTTGGATGACATTTTCAGGAAATGTTGATACTGGCACAAGGAACAAATGATTACATTTTGGTGGTGACTGAGGGGGGCTGATCTGCCTTGGCGGAGATCTGTAGTCTCCGAGGGTTTTTCTAGTTATACTTAAAATAGCTGGAAAAGTAAATGTTTGTTGTTGAAGCTTTATAATGATGATTTTTATTTTTGAATGATTTATATTTTGACTGACGCTACATTGGTAATACAGCTGAATACCTGCTCTACAACCATGTTTATAAATCTTATGAACACATCCCTTCATGTCCTAGGATCATGACAAAGAACCTGTTCAACCCTCAGTTTGGTAGCATCTTCAGAACATGTCACAACCCCACCTACTTCTCCAGACGTCTTTGTCGTTTCTCTGACATCTACATGACGTCCCTCAGCTGTCTGTTGAACTATGACCTCTCCTACACCTTCTACCCCCGACGCACCCCTCTGCAACACGAGGCTCCTCTGTGGATGGACCAGCTCTGCACAGGCTGCATGAAAACACCTTTTCTGGAGGAGATGTCTCACATAAGATGAGAGATTCATATACCACCGGGACTAACAGAACATTGTATTTTAGACCTGGTGAATACTTGAAATAGCCTGAAGATTTCTTTCAGATCGCCGGGTTTCTTCTTAGCCAAAAAATATACTGCACAATTTTTTTCACAGGGTAAAGCAATACTGTCCCTCAGTGATTCACTTACACTGTGAATTCACTAGAGGGTGCTGTAAATTTAGCTACTGTTCAGAGAAGCATGTACATTTACTCAAACGTGGTACAAACTGGAAGACACACTTCACCTGCATTGTTACGAAAATGTTGAGGAATACTGGGCTGCTGACGCACAATTATAATAAAGAACTGAAATGTTACACTATTGTATATGGCTTTATGTATTTATTTATTTATTTAATCTAAAACTTTGGAAATAATTGTTGAGTTACTGTAGCAAGTGAAAGGCCAGCATTTGTCAGTAATGTCACTTGTAAAGCAAATGTATGTAAAATAAATAAAAAAAATCTAATTATATTCAGTCCCCACCCCCTCTCAGAACCCAAGAGTTAAAAGTGGTGTCTCCTCAGGACCCAAATTAACACACGGGGTGGGTAGATGGGGGGGGCTCGTGAACTGCCATAAATAAACACACATACTCTTACACTGTCAGAAACTGCCACAGTCTGTTGTTGCATCATTTACAATATTTCTGCCTTGATTATGTCTGTCAGTTTAACCCTATTGCATCTTTCACGTCATTTTTTATCTTATTACATCTTTGAAAACCAACACCACTCCCTTGGATTGCACATGGCCTTGGTGAAGTAAACAGTTAGGAGCTCATCCAATGAACTCTGTTTAAGAAAATCATTTCATATATCATCACAAAATATTTTCTTATGACAGTTTGTGACCCAAAACAGCTTAATGACACATTTCATATCCCATCTGTAAGAAACCAGCTTTATTTAAAACAAATGGCAAGAAAAAAAACCCAAATATTCTTCTACGGGTACTAGTAAAATTCAAATTAAAACATGTGATGGTGAAAAACAGTGTAGGAACAATTATTATTCTAAAAACAGAATAGCAAAAGGTGGTTTGCCTGTTATACTGAATTTCTGTAGAAAATCACAGGTGGTTAAAATATTATTTCGAAAGCTGTTTATAAATATTTTTCAACAATTCTGTCCTATAGGCACTTGTAACCACAATGAATTTAGTCTGCTAATAGTGAGGATTAATGAGTAATGGTTTGAGTTGAATTTCAGTAAGAAAAATGATAATAATAGTTTTTGTCATGTTCTGTTATTGGTCAGTTGGTCGCTAGGCAGCGCAGCATCCATTCATCAACACTGCGCTCAGCATCATGAACTCATTCACTTCCATCCAGCCTGAAGACAACACGGAGGTACTGTACTCTGCATGTTATAGCTTGGTCTGATCACGAATTATGTCAGTGTTGTACAAAGCTATATATTTCCATGTGGCTGGACTAAATCTGTTGGTTTTGTCAACTTTTTGTTGCGCTGTCCCGTGAAGGAACCATCGATGAAACAGCTGTTTTTCGTTGTTGTTCTGCTAATGTCGCGACACGGACGTTTACACTTTACAACCCACTCCAGTCGGTGATAAAGTTATTTTTAGGCTTTGATAAATTAGTCATCTTTTGGGATAGGTTGCAGTATTTTTATTTTTATTTTCATTTTTGTTTATTTTACTGATTGTTTTGAACCAGATAAAAGCTTCAAAATCTGGCTAGTGATGCAGAATAACAACTAGATTCTTCCTTCTATCGTCTGAAAGCAAGTGTTTTCCATCAGATGATTAATAATTTAAATTATATAATCGATTTTTACTTTGTCAATTGATAGAGACATATGCAAATAGAGAAGAGTGAAGATAGCCTCTTTTAATCTCTTAATTAACAGATGTAACTAGCTAAAATTAAATTACACACAAACACACACACTGAGTTATTTATTCCATTGTGGGAAAAAGATAAACAGGTTTAATGTAACTGTATGTGATTTGTATCCGATGATTTCTTTTAGGTTGTGCAAAAATATATTGAACTGAGCTGATACCAGATTTACCTTTGAGAATTAGCCTATTCCACAGAAATTGGATATATCTTCCAGTTACTGATGAATGATGCACTATCTTTTGGAGAATCACTTAGAACAAGGCATGTACTACACACTGAAGTCTAGATCCTATCCTATTCTATCATAACCTCAGGCACAAGAAAAATGATGATAGTAGCTGTGTCCATTATAACCCATTATCCCTTCTGTCAGATGATCCTGCAATAACACACTCATATTTTAGATGTACTACATTCTTCAAACCTTTTGGCACCATTTTAAATCCAATAAGTAACTACTCTTCAATGTTACCTGAAGACTGAATGGTATTTTCTCTTGACTGCAGCCACTCCTGTCTCTTTTCCTTAAGGACATAGCAGTACTTGTTCTCATATTTCCTCATGTTGCAGTCAAAATTTCTCCTTCAATATGTCAAACATGTTGTGCTTGTATGGTGACTTTTATTCTTACTTAACCCATAAAGACCCAGTGCTACTTATGTGTCATTTCCCAAAGAAATATTTGTCTATATTTAACCTTTCTTAAAGTCATTTATCACCATTTTTTGTAGTATTATCTTCTTTGCTTTGCGTTTTTTCAGTGACAATCACATATTTCCCTATATTTAACCCTTTCATGCATAGTGGTCATGACAATGGACAGTTATTTATACAGCTGTTCTCTTGTATATTCATGGGTTTGTTGTTTTAATTCCATATCAGCCAACACAGTGAACACTTATACATCATCCCATACACTCCAATTCATTCCATTAATGTAACTTTGCTGTTCTTGATAAACCTGATCTATGGTAACATGTTTTAGTGTAAATCAATTGTCATATTATCTCCATGAAGTGAGTAATAACTAACATTAGAATATGTTAAAATGTGAGAAAACATCAGGTTAGTAGCATTAAAAATGTTTTTTTTATTTTATTGTTAAATTAAATGCATGGACATTTTTGTAACTCTATGAAAAAAAAAATGATCGCATTGTTTTTTTTCATGCCTAAGGAGAAATAAAAACACTCAAGAAAAATTTTTCGACCAAGGATCTCATAATTCATGCATGAAAGGGTTAATTTACTGATCATATATTATAGATGTTCATAAAATCTCAAATTAAAGTTGAGGGTTATGTCAGAAACAGAAAAAAATGAAGAAAAAGTGACATTTTCAGTCAAATCTATCATTAACTGAACATAAATTGGTCAAACTCCATGGGTTTAACAGGTAAATCAATGTTATAGAAGATGACGGCATTTCCATGGTAACTACAGAGCCTCTGAACATCCAAATGGGTCATATCTGATGACCATGAAAAGATGATAAACTGCATTTTACACTAATTATTTACATGTGTTGATAGGATTAGTGGATTAACAAGTATCAAACATTTTAGGTCAGTAGATGGTTTTGGTCGATGGTGAATGTTTGGGTTTTTATGGGTTAATAACAGCTGTCCTCAGTTTACTGATTTACACCAATGTCGAGGAAGAAAATCAGGTTCAATGTAGCTGTTTTAAGACTATTTTTGGACATTTTTTAAGCTTTATTAGATATTGGTAGAGCAGAGAAATGGTAAACATAGGGTAATGACCTGCAGAAAATTGTCTGGCCAGTTGGGAATTGAACCAGACACTCACTGCTCAGGATATTTGCACCCATTTGCTCTGCGGCCTCACCTCAGCTGGATCAAATGTGCCGCAAGAAACAGTAGATGATCCACTTTAGGTTGTGAAAGGTGAAATGCCAAAACTGAGCTGATACCAGTGCTACCTTCTTTGAGATCCATTTGAGGTAATATTGATGAAAGTTTGGGGTGTATTTAGAGGCAGGTTGGATTTCACATCCCGTTAAACTGATTCCTATACTGGAGTTATTTATAGCGGCTGATCATTTCACTTACTATTGTAAACGTGTTATGAAGCAAGTGGTACCTGAAACAAAAACACTGATATACATGTTATCGTGTCCTCTTAAGTGAAGTAACCGTGTATCTGCAGTTTGAGTGGTGTTTCTATGCCCTTGCCCTCCTGCTGCAGTGAATAAAGCCCTTTTCACATGGGTCAAGAATAACCTGAGGGATTCACATGGGAGAAATAAAGTTGTTGTTTTTTTTTTATCAATATTACTGACATTATCCCCAGATCTAGACTCAAATTTACAGTTAACTGTTGAACTGACTGAAAGATGGAAATGATTATGAATGATTAAGTTTGTGATAATTTGGCGTGAACCTCAAATTTGCACTCAAAACAGACCAAATAAAAGGTGGAAGAAACAAAAAGATGTTGCAAATGACTGCAAATCACAGAGGTGTCGTTTCATGCATGAGTAATATTATAACAGGACCTGTGTGTTTGCTGAAATGGGGAAGTTAATTTGCAGTGGAATATTTATTATATTTTTACTTCCTTACTTTTTTTTTACTAAAATGCAGACAGAATTGGGTGGCACTATGATAAAAGAGGAACTGCAGTTATTGGAAATGACTCTAGTCTACAAGCACAATGTGTCCTGATTATAAATAGTAAAACTTTCCCTGTTTAAGGTCACTAGTATTGAATAATTAAGTCAAAGTGCTGGTCAATTGTAGTTTTCAAGATGCAGTATTGGGTCAAAGGAAGTGAAGTTCAATGAATTGATGAGAGAATGAGTGAAACTTAAGGCCAATGTTTGTCTCTGAGTTACCAGTTCCACTTAAAACAATGTTTGGGTATTAGAACACATTCACTTTTCATCATTCCCTCGACAGTCAGACTTATTTATAATGTACATGTACGTAAAGTTATGTACTCAGGTAATAGCACTTTGTCATACCTTGAAAACAGTAGTCCACCTGTGCTTGTATCATTTGTTTTCTGATTCATCTTATCAGTGAAGGTAAGATTTAGCACAATTTATCACTGAAGAAGGTAATTTCCGTAATTGTAGACCATTGTTGTTGGAGTAATAGTCTTGCGCAAATAAGGTTTATGTCTGCAATTGAGCAACAGAAGCTGTTATTGGACTAAACTTTTTCATTCCAGCTGCTCTCTCACATGTTATTGTCTTTGAAATAATTCAAGAAAGACCACATTTACAGAAAACAAACCCACAAATAAATGTGTGAGCAGAATTAGTCAATATAACAAGTTTTTATTTCATTTTATTTTATTTTACAGTAAAATTAACATAACATACATATGATAGACTGCACCCACACACTTTGGATAGCTGCAGATGAGGAACCTATGCAGGTTAGTCCATCAAAAGCCTATAAATATTCTCCCTCCATTACCATTGAGCTACTTTTCCCTCCATCCCATCATACTTGAGTGCCTCCACAATTTTTCTGCATCACTTTGTAGCTTTCAGTGACAATTCTCTATGCTTCTCCTTTTACCTGTTCTTCTATTCACTTTACGTTTTTCGTCCATATTCTTACATTTTGTCACTTCTACATCTCTCCATGTGCACCCCCCCCTTTCCTTTTCCGTCATTTCTTGTACTTCCACTTGAGTGCTTCAGTGTGTGTCACTGTGTTGGCTATGGGAGGCTATACACTCAGAGGATTGTGTGCTCTGGCAGTCAGTCCCTCCCCATAGCAGCCTCTTCTATTATTAAATGTAACAGGACCTTTACTTTTACAGCTGAGCAACCTTAGGATCTCTGCTTAATACGGGAAGATTTCCCCGTTGCAGACGATATGCCAACATCTCCCTCGAAAACTGAAACAATAGAGAGATCTGCAGGGAAACACAGACTTCACAGTGTTTGTGGTATCATTATTCTTGTTTTTTTTGTAAACCACAACATCTTAGTTAATTCATGAAGCTTGCTGTCCTTTGGCTACTAAACAAAGGAAATGTGATGTGATGCTGTTGAAATTTTGGCTTTGACAGACACACACAAGACAGATGAACAGTGAGAACCTTGACGTTTCACCTAATTGGCCTTCTTTTCCAGCAGGCATTTCTCCACTGTTGAGTTAATCAGATCTAACATGAGCAATTAGCCTGTATTAATACGCTTTTCCCACATACAGTAGTTGTTGAAGCTTTGGAGTTCAATTAAATTAAGATATATTCCTGACAGGATAATTGATTTTCCAGAGCATGGTGATTTGTGCTCTAAAGATGTGTGGATGTGTAGTGTCCTGAATTCACACTGAGGGCTGAACATGAGTTCAGTGGCTTCCTGCAAAATATAGTAAAATATGCAAACAGAAAAAAGCAGATCAACTATATAAAACATGCTCATTTCACATCATTTAAGAGCAGTGTGCTACACAATGATAATGAGACCTTTGGCACTACTTTTTGTGAACATATCACATTTTAAATTAAATTGTGACCTTTATATTTTCACATATATTCATGTAAAATGTGTTATATTGATGGCATTTTTACAGTTAATCTCACACTCGTAAATGTTCTGGCAAATGTCAGCTAGGTCTAAAAGCTGTTAATTAAAGATCCTGCTTTAACATCATTAAGCTCTACTGACCCGTGATAAGTGGTCAGATAAGACCACAAAATCTAAAAGTAAAATTCCACAGTTTTTAATGAATCAGATGACCTGAGATGAAACTAAAGTAAGTGATTAATTCATTATTTACAAAATAGCCATAGGAGCATGTTTTGGTAATAATAAGCACTTTTTAGAGTTGATGTAGTTTTTTGATGTATATTTTTGTCTTCAGTCGATTCTTTCACCTCTTTTCAGTCTAGCACTACACTACCTCTGCCAGATTTCACATGGATTATTAATACAGTGGTTTATGTAAGGCCACTGGCTGCTCCTGAGACACTGCACTCTTTCATCATCATACATGTAGGATGGCCCTCTGGCAGCCTGTCAAAGATGGAAGTCAGTGAAGATGCTCTTTTCACGGGTGCAATTTACTGTCTCCAGCCCTCTCCCCCTCTCATGCCATAGTTTGATGCCTAATATGTTACTGAAGCCTTTGGAAATAACAGTCCTGTCCTGTGCTGTAATTAACATTGTCAGTGATACAGAGAAGAGACGCTGCGTTAAAAGAAGCTATATTATGCGTTGTGAGGCTGGAGGGGCCTGTGTGACAGTTTGTGTGGCTTGGGGGGAAGAAATACTTCATTAATAACTGGATTTCCAACAAGACGTGTTTTAATAAGTCATTGTGCTGTATTTTTATAAGTTGATATCTTAATTATAGAGTTCTTCCGGTGCTTCAGCAGCCACGACTAGACAAACTGTATTTAAAGCCTCATGTTGATACTTCTAGTCTTTTTTTAGAAACTAGATGCATCATTTTGCTCCCTGTTGAATTATTCATTTGCATTTGTGTGCATTCTCTCCTCAGAGAAGGATGTCAGCTCGACCGTTGCAAACAGCTCATTAGAGCGAAAGTGTACTGTGTCTTTGATGGGCTTTGAATGAGTCATCCTCTCTGTATCGCTTACGCCTTTATTATTTATTCTTGATTTTCATCACATATTGCCTTTGCTCATTGAGTAGTTTCAGTACTCAGATTGAAGCAGCAGAAACACTTAGTGCTACACCACACATGGGCTCGTAATTCACCTCATGTCTCACTTTAGAGTCATGGCTTTGTGATTCAGGCCTTTATTTAGTTCTCTTGAAAAAATTCTGTCCTCCTTGCCTTCATCTTACATGAAAGAAACACTAATCCTCTGAAGGAATTGTTATTGAAAATGTCAGTCGCAGCTGCTCAGTATGTAGTCAGACCTAGTTTAGCAACAGAATTATCCTTTAATTAATTGACTTTAATTAGATAGAGTATAATAGCATTGTATAGGTACAGTCCACAGAAGGGGTGCATTAAGATAAATTTAATTGGCACACAGTAATATTTAATGGCTAAATATTAAAAACTGGCATGCAAAGCATTTAGTAGAAAGCTGTAAAAGCAAGTGTACTGTATGTACTCTATGCTGAAATAATGTACATGTGTATTGAGTTTAAGGTCTCCCAACCATAATGGCACAACATCCAAGTAATTTTAGGCAGCAATTAATTAATGTTACATCAATGTAGAGACCATAAAACTGATTAAATGATGTTAGATGCAATGCTTGTAGGTGACAAGTTTTGTTTGTAAGCCTTTTTGTGTTGTTTGTTTATGATCTGCTCTAGTTTTTCCAATTCCTTGCACACAGATAGGATAATACCAATATTAATAATAATAATGCTCTTAAATTATGTGATATTATGTAATTTCCATCAAAAAAATCCAACATATTCTTGAAGAAGGTCCTTTAAAACCTCCATGCATGCACTTAAGCCTTCTTCAAACTTAAGGAAAATGCTGTAAGAATATGGAATTATTTAAAAAAATTATCCAATCTAATTGTTTTGTACCCATGACTGCATGACCCCACCTATTGCAACCACAGTGCAGTTCATACCAGCGCTGCACAGTGTTTGTCTGGAGCCTACGCTGATTCTAACTGAGTAAGCATCACAAGTGAAACATGGCCAGTGCGTGGTCTAATTTAAGAAACCGCCGGCAGATATTTATAAATGCTTAGATCAGTTGAGGTATCACTAATTCTTTGTATTTTCACTTGACTAAAAAAAAAATCCAAATTCATGAAGTGATTTATAAAATTATATACCCACAGCAAGAGAAAATTTTATGGCAATTTAGGGCTCTGTAATAAATGATATGACTCTGCATTAAAAGGTTATTGTCACATTAAGCATCAAGCACACGTCTGTTCCTCTAATGAGCCCATAAAGGTACTGACATGTGTGACAGATTAAATACAGTTATAATACAACAGAGAGGACCTAAGACAGTCTGATGGGATTTGATCAGACAAGATTTGCAGATAGTTTGTAATATTTAAGATAGACTGATGAGTTTCACGGGAATGTGCTCAGAGGAATCATAAAATGCCCTGACTAATCAACTCTCTGTCACCACAATCTAGTGTTGAGTGGATTACACACAGATGTTTGTTTGCAGACACGCTGCCTGTTCACTACAGCTGTGTTCAGTGGTTCACCTGTGTGAAGCTGCATCATACATTACATTGTCCAGTAGAGGGCACTGTTACGTTGCTCATATGAATAACACTTAAAATATGGACATACAGTAATAAATGTGCACTTGTGTAGAGTGTACTCTTTACAAAGCTTTAGGTTATTCATAACATAAATATACTCACTCTCTTTATCAACTGTCTTACTGACCTTTTCACTGCAAATGCTTCCTGGATCCACAAACGGGTCATTTTGAGTTGGTCAATACCAGTGCAGGGAAATGCTATCAAAATGGCTATCCGCTGTGAGTTGAAAGCAAGGGGATTAAAACCTGCCCTTTGGCTTACTGGTATTTCTCCACCAGCTGAGGGATTTCAAGTTGAGTAGTGCTGAAGCTGTCTCTGCAGTGGCGAATCATGTATTGATCACCTGGCATAAAGACAAACTTCTCCTCATTTGCAGTGAACCATCCATCAAGGGAATGCTTGGGACACAGCAGAGAGATAGCGTGGCAGGATCCATTATAAGTGACACAGATATTCCCCTGCAACAAAGATCAATGACAAACATGTCACTAGAGCTGCTGCCTCCATCCTGTATGGGACATCTGTTTAAAGAAGATGGAGTGCCATAATTTACTAATTTAAAGCCAATATATTGGAGACTTCCCTCATTTTTTTAATGCAATGATGAATCTTAAAACTATAATTTGAACATTTTTTACTTTCAAAGTCATGTCAATCACAGCAGTATAGTGTTTTGCAGAGATGCAGCTGTTACTATACTACCCAGCTACTATATATGTGCATATTCTATGTATGTGTGTTGCCAATCTTGGATCAATTTTCAGAAAATCTGCAAAAGGAAATGCAAATTGATCCGTGTTTACATCCCTTATAGTTATGTGAATATAAAGGGATACTACTCCATCATCAGTGTTAAAACTTTGCAAGTTAAATGTACTATTTCACACACTAATTTACTACCTAAGCCATGGATTCAGAAGCAGAATTAGAAATACTTTATGAATCCCAGAATGAGAAATTATTGGTTGCAGCATACATTGAACAAATAGAAGACAAAGTGCAAGAGGGTAGCTATATATACAGTAATATAATACGATATACAGTAATATAATGCAATAAACCCAGTGCAATGGCTTCAAAGAAAAAAGAAAAAGAAATAGCTGTTAATAAAGTGCAGAGACATTTTGGAAAATCAGTCTTGAGTTAAAAAATATCCAGAGAATCATCTCCCACACAGAGGAGAAGAGTGGAACAGTTTTATTGAAGAGCTGATCCTGATGTTTTTTTCTTTTGTTTTTTTTTTTTTTCCATAAAATCTCAAAGCTAGTTTTAGGTTTTGGCTCCTGAACTGCAAAACATTATATGGATCGTAAAATTGTACTTCTCAAAGCCTTTGTCTAACATTTTTTTCTGCAGCTTTTCCCACATGGTGATGTTTAATCATTTTTTTCTATGTATATGACATTTGTGTTGGGTCTTCTATTGATTCATTGAACATTCCCTCTTTGCAAGGAAACATGTCTGAAATTTCTTCCATTTCTGCTGTGCGTTTTATGTGCAAATTGAAAAAGCAAACAAAAATAGCTGGATGAAAATACACTGTTGCCCATAAAGTTGGAATAAAATATTATTTACCTCTTCACATGAAATGATTGTGATGCTGTTATTTACTCTTGATAAATAGAGTGTAATTGGGACTAAGTATGTAATCATGGCACTTGGCAAAAGGTGGTAACTGATGTGTAAAATAAATAGGAACAATAAGATGAATGTTTTCGCACTACGAAAATGAAAATCTTACTAAGTGTATTTTTTTCATTTCTAGTCAAAATATCTCATCACACTTAAAATAAGTCATAATCACCTAAAGAGTAACTTTTCAGTGAGATATAAGAATTTATTTTTAGACAACAGATCTTGAAAATCTTCTTTCAAGAAATCTTACCAAGATAATTTTCATTTATTCCATTGGCAGATTTTTTTTTTTTTTTTGCTTGAATTAAGCAAAAAAAAAAAAAAATCTTGAATTAAGCCAAAAAAAATCTGCCAATGGAACAAGTGAAAATAATCTTGGTAAGATTTCTTGAAATAAGATTTTCAAGATCTGTTGTCTAAAAATAAATTCTTATGCCTCACTGAAAAGTTACTCTTTAGGTGATTATATCTTATTTTAAGTGTGATGAGATATTTTGTCTAGAAATGAAAAAAATACACTTGGTAAGATTTTGATTTTTGCAGTGTGAAAACAAAATAATTCTAACTTTATGGTCAACAGTGTACATGTAATGTCTGCCCTCAGTCCATCATGAGAAGATTAAGAAGTAGCGAAGCTGTTTATCATGGATGTAATAAGTGAAATAAAACATTCATTATTCAGGATCAGCTGGATAAACCTGTACCCTGTTGTAATAACTAGTTTGGCTACATGGCTGTGATTAGATTATTAGGTGCTACTGAAGCAAAATATGTGCTAAGACTCTACATGTTGGTGTGGTGGTATGAAAATACACACAGAGACATTTCCCTTTTTCAGTTTGCAATATGTGCTTTACAATATCCCAAATGGCACTGATGGATGGTTTTGTTGTTGTAGTTTTCTTGCTACTATGGCGTTTTTACACAAGTCCTGCCCAAATGGGATTTGTTGGTCCATTGCTATCTTGTCTGGTTTGTGTGTGAGTTTGGATCTGAACTAACATGTTTAAACTCCAAGTCACACAAAAACACAAGCAAGCTACCAGGTCAAGGCAGCATTAGACCAGCAAACCTTGTGTCCTGCATGGAAAAACATGGTTTTTGTTAATGGAGTCTCAACCTCTGAGGGCACTTCAGATCCCTGTCGGAAAACAGCTGTCTGATGGCCAAGTAAAGTGATGTAAAACATTCCAAATATGGCTGCATACACAGAGTTTCAGAAGTTTGGCAGTGGACAGCAGTACGACAGCTTTCTGGTAAAATTCTGCCCCTTTTTTTTTGTAGTTTCAGTTTCATCCTGATCTTATTATACCTTTAAAGAGACATCCAGATGGGGCTATTTGTGATTAAATAATTAATTGGACTTGATGGAAACAAAACCATCCTCTAATGTTGCCTACTAATTAAATGAAAAAGGCTGGGGACAATACAAAGAGCTGATAATTGCATTCAGACCTAAACAGCATGAAACATAAACAGCGATGGGGCTCATTCAGACCGAGCATGTTGCTACAATACCTCTTTTCTGCTGCCTTGTCTGCCATAACATCCTGGCCATCCATGAAAGGCCACAGTGTGTGTGCGTGAGGTTGTTTGTATCGGCTCCCAGGGGTCTGCGGGACACGTGACCTCATTGGGGAGGAGGATGGTTCAGTGGGCTCACCCCACGCCTCCCAGTCAGACAGTCAGCAACTATTACTGTAAGTTTTTTTCAGCTGAGTTATTTTTGGCCGTCTGCTAGAGGAGTCTATATGTCAGGTGTCTACAGACCCAGAGGAGGATATGAAAGTGATACACTATAGGCCCTAAAGCGTGAGAAGAAATGCCCTTTCAGTTGTCTAGAAATGAAAGTAAAGTGAAAGGAAAGAATCTCCTTCATGTATTTAATGTTTTTAACAGAATGCAAACATCTAAATGTATGAAATGATTACAGCTTTGAATAATTACTCAATGATTCAATCTTATATGTTCATTCAGCTTTTGAAGTTAAAAAATGTAATGAAAATGAACAGCTCACACAGCTATAGCCCAGCTTATTTCCTCTGCTTCAAAGCACAATTGCCCTTTGAATATTCACTCCCTTCAAATATTTGTATGGCACCCCTTCCTCCGCACACTCACCCTCCTCAAATATCCAAGTGTATGTGTACTCCTTGTTTGGTCAAGTATCTGGAAAATATTTTGAATGTATACAGCAGCTATAGGCTGTGTTTTCATCAGGTACAGTACAAATATTGTGGAGTGATTACCCTCGTTCTTTAAGGGGATGCACATGAGCTTAATTTTTACCCTTTAGACGTAAAGTATCAACAATCTGCCTCTCCAAATAAATGCACTCTCTGTTTAACACCCCTCACCTCTAAAATGAATGGTTAGAAAATCTCAAACACCTTAGGAATAATTATTAAAATGAATTGTGGAATTGATAATAATACTAATGAATATACTTTGTGAGAGCTTTAAGTAGAAACTGAGATCATAAGTAGCATTAGCCATAATTTTGGTATAGTTACACTGTAGAATACAATAAATAAAAAGTATGTAAATGCATGATTCTGTTGCTGTCTTCAGGGTGTCATGAGTCAGTTAGAATGGTTTAATGTAAAATATATTAAACTGTCATCATTGTTATTCATTTTAAACTTTATGGTGTAGCAGCAGTGTCTAAAAGGACCAACTGTATATTCACAACTGATTTCCTACTAGTGTTAATGTGAATTAACACAGCACACAAGGCTGAATAATTGTAGTGTTTTCTGTTTCAATAAAGTTTTTGTTGAGCCAGCAGGGCTCCAAGCTTCACATGGCTTTGATTTATAATGATTGTCCAGCCTCAAGCACATTTAGCTCTGTAATATAGAAAATTATAGATTAGAAACAAAATGATAAATTATTCACACCTTCTTAACAAAAGCCTTTCCACACATTGGAAGATTAATCAGTGTCTGTGGCTCTTTAGACTAACACAACTCTGATTTCTTCCTAAAGAGCCAATTTTCTGCTTCTTGAAAGCTGAGATCACTGTGCATTAGTGATCTATACATTTGCTCAGTCCACTGTACAGCCCTCATTGACCTCAGTGTGTCCACGTCTGTATGGCTTTTCAGCTTACATACTGGAAACATATAATGGGCCATTCCTCAGTGATTCGGGCTTTGTGATCCACATGTAAGTTGCAGATTTTCATCAGGAACTATGATAGAAAGAAATGGTCTGTTGTCTCTGCCCAAAAGCATTTATTTTTTTTAATTAGCATCCAACATTTACTTGCTATTTATCAAACATATCCCTCCTCCCATCCCATCATATTTTTTCATTTCATTTTGTTTCACTTCACTTCACATCATTTCATTTTGTTTTGTTTGTATCGTTTCATATCGTTTCATATCGTTTCTAAAAAAAAAAAAAAAAAAGCACAGACCACACTATTTTAACAGAGTAGTAACAATGTAATGTAATGTTTATTATACCTGAAACAAAGACTCCATCTTGTATGTTTTTTGAGGAGTTGAACCAACGCTTTATGAACTGTTTTGTGTTGTTTTCCGTCTAGACTGGTGTTTTGGTAGTGGGGCAGTATCAGTAGTTTTTCTGGGTCTCAGGACTTGGATACTGGGACAGGATCTCCACTGCCTTTGTCCTCTTGAGTGTCTTCCTGCCTGTCCATTTCCTTAAAGCAGGGGTGTCCAAACTTTTTTTAAAGAGGGCCTGATCTGATAATGTGGACATTGCCAGGGGCCAGTGGTCCCTTCAGACATTTTTAAACAGTAAAAATTACATATAAATGTGCTGTTCTACAACAATTTTATTTTCATTGTCACAATATAATTTTTTTAAATGGCAATGTAACCAAATCTAAGCCACTCAGGTGTGAACAAATTAAAAAAAAAAAAAAAAAAAAACATTTCTGCCTTCCTTTCACATCTGGAGTCAGATAACATAGAACAAACTGTATAGAGTATCTTAAACTTCCAAGTTGATAAAAATCTTAACCCCACATTCATTTTAAACATGACTTATATGAGTAATCATTACTCATATATTACTCAGTAATGCAAAGTCTGTTAACATTTAAGATGAAAACATTCGACTCTTACTCTTGTCTTTCACAAAATCATTCAGAAAGTAATATTTGTGTCACATCTACAAGTACGTAACACCAGCAGTTAGAGGCAACTAACCTGGCAACTTGGTAGCTTGCCTTGGTGGTGAATTCATTGAACTCCCAGGTTCACATGAAGAGTCACTGTTGTGAGTTTAAAGCAGCTTGAATTTGCTTCACTTTTTCAGAGCGCTCACTCCCTGCTAGCTTGTCGTATGCGTTAGCATGTTTTGTCTGCTCGTGTCTCTTTACATTGAATTCCTTAAACAAGGCAACAGTCTGTTGACAAATTAGGCAAACATAACTGCCTCGATTGTCAGTGAAAAAAAATTGTAATTCCCATCTCTCCTGGAAGCGGCGGCCCTCACTGTCAACTTTCCTTTTTTTTATTTACAGGCGCCGTGGTTAGAAATTAGCGAAAAAGGTTCACGGAGAGGTCACAGAGCCAGATAGAGTTAGAGTGGTGCTGCCACCATGAGGTGAAAGGAGAAACTGCATCTTGAACCTTTTATGATTCATGTACTCGGTTCAACAGTCCAAGCGGGCCATAAATAATAGAATATAAAACCCAAGCTGTGGGCCGTATAAAATTTGACCGCGGGCCGTGATTGGCCCCCGGGCCGGACTTTGGACATGCCTGCCTTAAAGACAGAAGTGGAGTCAGAGCTGCTCTGAGGACTGAGTCTTGTCCCTGAGGTGATGTGATTAAAGGCTACTGTCTGGGCTGTATCCATTCAAATGCCTCGCACACACCACAGCTGCTTTAGTTAATTGAATTGTCAGGAAAGCAGACAGGACCTAAGGTAGCACCCAGACTGATGTGCTGAATCAATAGATTGGCACATAAATAAAAGAAAGTTGGGCAGTGGATGAACCAATAAGCTAAATCTGGCTGTCCGCTTGTTTGGATAAGGCAAGTTTTATGATCATTTCAATTTCTAAGTGGCAGTGTGGAATTAAAAATCCTAAAAGTGCCAAGTTTGCATATATGAGAGTTAAGACAGTTCATTAAACTAGCACAAGGTTAGTTTCATTTTTAAAACCAAGCAGTGCCAACTAAAGGCTGTGGTTAAATGTTTTTAGAAAATTGCATTCTCAGAGGAAAGAGGTGATGTAATTGCAGTGAGATGATGTAATTGTCTATCAGTGTGTGCATGTTTGGCAGACCACATTGATTAATTAAGTGATTGTGTGCCCAGTTTGCACTTAGCAATTAATGTGATGAAGACCTAGTTGGTTCATGGAGAGACTGTAATTTTGGATTTCAGAGAGTTTATTTATTCCTGATTTATTGGTAGTTTAAATGCTGCCAGTGAAGATCTTTCTTTGCTGCTACAAGTACCTTTGTCCTTCTTCACAGTGACTATGGAGACAGATGTGCTTCATCCAGCACTGTTTTGAAAATGGATGTCAGGCAGATACATGATCTTCTAATGTGCAATCCCTCTGTCTACATTCAGTAATCCATGGCACTATTAATGTATTATTTGTCACTGCATCCAGTTTATTTAAGTCAGCAGCCATTTAAAAAAGAGATTCACTGTCCAGAGGCATTCACTCAGTTTAATCAATACATCTCGTAGTACTGCAGGGTAACTGTGTGCTGAATTAACCCTACTGTGTTGCATACCAGAAGTGATGATCTTACAAAAGGAGAAATTAGGAGGGAGATGAAGGTGTAGATTAGAAACTTGTACAAAGGACATTTCCGTCAGTATGCAGGAGCGTAGGTGTTAACCTGGAGCAAAGCTCTGTGATCAGGGAATGATGAAGTGTTTGTGTGAGGTCTACAGCCTGTTTAACCAGCTGTCTTCCAGTGACAGAGAGAAGGAGAACTGGTGTTGCAAGACTTGCTAGACAAACTTTCACAATGCAAAGAGCTGTTGTGTAGTTTGTCCATTGTAAATGAATGAATAATTTAGTTACCTGTAGACTGTGTCGAGTCCATGTGTTGTTTAAGGCTGACAAGAGCCTCAGAAAAAAAAAAAAAGAAAAAATACCCAAAATGATCCTCTGTCTGTGTGCTCCCTGTGATCCTGTAAGACAAAGAGGATGTAGGATGTATGTGAGAAAGGCTGCCCCACGCTCCTGGTTCCCCGGGAGACTGGCATGGTCAGCAGCCCTGCCTCCCCCCCCCCCCCTCCTCATCCTCTGTTTGTGAAGGAGGCGTGTGAGCAAGGAAGAGGCAGGGCATGTTAGCCGAGGCTGGGGGAGTGGAACTCAGACGGCAGGCAAAGCATACAAACACACAGATTCACACACACATGCTCAGTCAGCGTAAGTGACACAAGTGCTGGCTCCATTCAGCACTGAGTTGACTGACTCACTGCTGGTAGCCATTAGCCGGCATGCCGCAGAGAAAGAGGAGTTTCACTTTTGGAGCCTACGGAGGGTAAGAAGGAATATCATAATAATTCATACAACTGTGATGCCTCTTTTATATCATACCATTTACATCTGTGTGATTGTGAGAGTGTGTTTGTTTCTGTCTTGCCATTTGATGACTCTGCAGATTCTGTGTCTGTATTTGTGGCTACATGTGCCGTTTGCTTTGAAATGCATCACAACACCCTCTGACTACACCTTTTAGTTGTCATTATAGGTTTTCATCATGAGTTAGACCTTATAGCACTGCAGCCGCTGCTTAGGCTTTAGTCAGAATGAATAATGAAGTTCATTTTCAACAGTAGCTCTGAGGTATGAGATCAAGAAACATAAACAAGATAAGGTGATGCAAGGTTCAGGTTACAGGAAGATGTCACCAAGGCCCCGCTTAAGCTAAAGTTGTGATGAAGAATGTGATTTATGACTCTTCATTCATGTGAGCTTTCATGCATGCTCGCTACACATGCAAAACTCAAACAACATGTGAATGGATATAATTGAATGACCATATCAGTCCATGTAAATATTATCTAATGCATTTTGTGTATATTTGCCTTAAATTTAATTGCACTGCTGTTGCTGCACAGTCCAATGAATGCATTTGTGTCACCAGGACTTCAGACATAACTGGTACTAAACAGCAGGCGCAGTCAGCAAAGACTTTTTAATGGTCAAAAGGGGAACAGGTGCTTCAATGTTAATGCATGCCTGAGTGTCTTCACCGAAGCACAGGTGTTGTGTATGTTGAAGGTGAACATAAAGAAATCTGAAAATGTAATATAAGTAAAAAAAACTGGAGGAGAAATGATCAAGGTTGTGTATCAGGACTTAGTGGCCACACTTGAAATTACAGACCACAGAGGTTCATTATTGAATGAGTACCAATTCAAGAGAGTTCACTTCTGTTTTCTGCAGAACTCAAATCTAATCTTACTTGATGCAGCGTGGTGTGTAATTTTGTCATCAAATATTTCTTTTATGTTAAGTATTTTTCTTTTTCTTTTATTACAGCCCTTTTTTTTTTTTACATTCTTTTGCTAATGAAATCTGGCAGAAGAAATACAATGAAGTGTAGAGTAAGTTACATGATAACTCTGAATTTTTCATAAATCTGTCTCTCGCTCTTAAATCATGAAGTAAACAGACCTTTGACATGTTTCTCAGGCGAACTGAACTCTCTCACCGTTGTCCCCGGAGCTCAGACCTTCAGGCAACCTGAACAATGATGCTGTATGTTGTAGTGTGTGATGGAAAGAATGCGTGTCATTCTGCTCATAAACAACCAAGTGGAAAAACACATTGTTTTGAAATCTGAGCAGGATTGTAGTGGACATTCTCCACTCAGCTGATATGAAAATGTCAATTCTTCAAGTAAACAAGCCTCTTCAGTCTATGGGGAAAAGGTGTTTCCCTGTGTGTCACACATTTGGTTCATATTAACATTGCTCAAAAAGACAATCTAGAAAATGCAGGGAATCACTGATTTATTATTCCAGGAGACAGAAAAATGAGCTGCTTAGTGTTTTTAATAAGTATATTCACTAATAAGACTTTATTTGAATAAAAACCGTCATGCTCTAAAAAGTGATTAACTAATTTGAGAGCACTCTCAGTCTCAGAATTTTAAGGCTTATTGTTTTGAACACTGAACAGAGGACAGCACAAAGAGTGTCTTTTTTTTGACAAAAGAAAATGTTTGCATGACAAAAGATGATTAGACAGCAAGGCAAGGCTGCTTGAAACTGGAGGCCATTCAAGTACCTTTCTGAGGGCAATGACAAAACAAACAGGAGATGTAGGGCAACCAAGAGAGCTCTTCGTTGTCTACTTAGTCTGTCCACCTTGCATATTTACTTCGACATTCACATTCACAATAGGAGGCTAACCGCACACAGAACAAGGCTGAGTTGAAGTAATTATCTAATGGTCATAGGGCTGTCCATCAAGAACTTATTTCTGCGCTGATGTTACTCTTGTTATTTCAGATTCACGTCATGGCAGACTTCCTCTCAGCAACTCAATGCTTCTAATCATTAACCCTATGTTAACCCATAAAGACCCCATGCTACTTCTGTGGTAGTTCCCAAATAAATTTTTCTCTATCTCTACCTTTCTTAACTGATTTATCACCAATTTTTAAAATAATATTATCCTCTGTGTTTTGCATTTTTTGATGTAAATCATGTTTTTTCCTATGTTTAATTCACATATCATGTAGATATTCATGAATACTCAGAGTAAATTAAAAGTTAATTCTATCAAAACATAGAAAAATTAAGAAAAAGTTACTTTTTCAGCAAATATATTGCTAACTGAATATAAAAAGTGTCCATCCACTGTCATTGATCCAACTCCATGGGTTTTACTGGTGAATCAATGTTGTAGAAGATGACGGTGTTTCCACAGTAACTACAGAACCTCTGAATGTCCAAATGGGTCATATCTGATGACCACGAAAAGATGACAAACTGCATTTTACACCAGTTATTTACATGTATTGATAGGATTAGAGGATCAGCAGGTATTAACCAGTTTATATCTGTAGATGGTTTGTGTCACTGGTGGCTGTTTGGGTCTCTATGGGTTAATATACCTGTAAAGTAAGACTCAGTAAGGCATTGACGATATCTGGTCCTTGATCTAACCAGTTCACCTGCTGATTCCTATCTTATATTCCACTTTTTAAAAACTATTCACCAAAAATATTCATATCTTACCAGATTTTGTCAACAAATGAGTCACAGTGGGTCATTAACCTCACTAAGTCAACAATCCATGGAGCTTCCTTAAAACAAAAGCCCTCCAGTAGTTCACTGGCTTTTAATGTAAAGCTGTCACATTATCACATTGATGGACACATTTTCAGCTGAGCGGCTTTTAGTTTTGTGTTTTAAATCAAAGTTAACAACAGACACCAAAGCAACCCGCAGTTTTTTTGAGGGCAAGGATTGTCATTAAGCACAATTATGGATATATTGGAAATAATAATGAGCAGTGTATGCATCACCTCAGCCCCAAAAATTGTTATTTAAGAAATTAAACCGACTATGTGTGACATGCTGCCAGGCAATAAAAGAGAAGGAAACATGACACTGACAAAACAAAACAAAACAAAACAAAACTGTGCTGTCATGTGATTTCTGTTGGGTGGATTGTTTTGGTGGATATGAGAGATTTTGCATTCCCCGCTAGCAGTCAGCTATGGTACTTTGTGTGTATGTCTTTGTGTCTTTCCACATAGACTGTATGCTACTGTACTGAAGCTAAATGAGAACATTCAGCACTTTGCGTTAATTTCTCTGTCAATGGTCTCATTCAGCCCACGCTGGACTGAGACACAGCAGACAGTCTAGATTTAGGCACGTTCAGTATTGTTCTTTCTGTGTATTACCAGCATTAAAATAATATTATAATAGTGATTTGTCTATTTCACTGTATCCTTTTTCACACTATTCTTAGTGGGTGTCCTTTAAAGTGTCAGACACAACAATCACTGCTTTTATAGGTTTTAATACAACAAAGGGACTTTATCAGAAGCTGTAAGACATATTGCAAAAAGACAATTAAAATATTTTCATTTTCATTTTCACTAAAGAGAACGGTAGTGATTTTTGTGCTTTGTAGTTTTTTTGCAGTCTCTACCAGCACATTTTACCTCCTGCGGTTTGGACGTTAGTTGATAAATTTGCTGTTTCAATACTATTTTGATGAATTTTTCAGCCTCAGTCTCATGTGTTCTTGCAGATATGTCCAGTTTTTTATGAACCCTCTCCCTGAACTTGTTACATCTGAGCCAAAATGCCTCTCGGCCAACTTTGATACCATACTGTTTATTTTCATAGCTTGCAACAAATTTATAGTTAAGAACTGCAAGTGTAATGAATCAATTAGGTTAATGTTTATGTGATAGCCTGCTTTCTGATCTACTATTTATAGTCATGATGGACTAAAGGTTACATCCATGACCTCCAGAGCTCTGTTTTGTTTGTGTATTATGCCTAAAAGTGGGCAGTAACCTGCAGCATGTTCTGAAATCATGCTGGGCGAACTTTGGCAAACACTGACTATGACTCCACAGATAATTATTATAGCCCCATGGAAGAAGAATAACTTTCATGCATGCTATGTTTATATAGTATTAGTTACACAATATGTCATTTCTAATTTAAACATATTAAATCAGCAGCAGATTTTTTTGTTTATAACATACATATTAAATGTAATGACCATCCTTATTTTTTATTTTTATTTAATCAAGTAGTCGAGTGCAAGATCTGTTTTTTAAAGGAGACCTGGCCAAGACAGCACCCCAGTTACAATAAAAAGAACACTGAAGTATTTGATATCCAAATAAAGAGACAAGGAAAGAATAAAACCTAAATGAAACAATCATTTTTCAGCTAAAAGGCCAGTTAACAAGTTATACAATGATCAAATGAAACTAGATTTTTCAGATGTACGAAGCTCTATTATTCCATGTAAAAGGAGCAAAATAAGCAAAGTTTTTTTCAGCTCAGAACAAACTCCTGGAACCTATGAAATCCACCTGGAAATCCCTCAGCTTATCATTTACACATTACAACTTAGAGATCAGAGTGGAACTGCAAAGGCACAAAACATTTAGTAACATTGTTATAATAATAATAATAATAATAATAATAATAATAATAATTATTATTATTATTATTATTATTATTATTATTATTAATATTAATATTAAATGTTATTCACATTTTTTGTGAAAGGATAGTTTCTTGCTGTAACCATTTTCATGTAATTTATCTTTTTTACACTAAAACAAGGACAAATTTACGTTTATTATTATAAATATTATACATACATACATAAATAAATAATTTATAGTTTACTATGTTAGTAGTATACTGCTCCACTTGAGATGAAATTGGTCTGCATGTGGCCCCTGTACTAAAATGAGTTTGACACCCCTGATTGTTAATATCTTTAGTGTAATTTTTGCATTTCACGAGTTTGTCCCACAGGTCAGATTGGACCCCTCGAATGGCTGGTTTTGGCCCACAGGCTACATGTTTGACAATATCAGAGGCCATTTTACATAGCAACCACCAACTTTCAAGTATTCAGGAACTGAACAGTTAATCAAAATGTTTGGCTGTTTTCGACATCCAGGTCTTTATAGATGACTTTAAATATGCTCCATTTAGATAATCCCAAATTTAAAGTACTTATATTTTGGATACAAAACTATCCTCCAAGAGAATATTACTGCCGTTGAGTTGTAGCTAAACAACCAACTTGTCTGTTTTAAGCTGGATTTCCTTCGGGTCGACTCCTCAGCCCTGTCTGCTGACCTACTTGCCATAAGCGGTGCTGCTGACATGATATATACTGCAGGCCTCAGCTCATTTTTATACTTAAGAAAGTTTTTCAGGGATTCAAATTACAAGTTGCACTTAAAGTCAGATTAAGCTGAATGAACTAATTGTAAAGTGTTGCAGCTGCTGACACCGTGATGGCCAAAGGTTCCTAAAACTTGCCTCAAACCTACTTATCCCTCACTGATGTTTGTTTCCATGGAAACCAGCTCACATTTGATACTTAGTTTAGAGAATAGATTAAGTATGAATCCAATAATTTCTCAGTATTTGGTTCCCACCTACTGGGGTGTAATTTAAAAGTGTGCCATGCAGTCCTAAAAACACCGTTGTCTTATTTCCTAATAAAAACTAGGCTGCACACTGTTTTCACTGGGATTTGAATGTGTTGAATGTGCAAACATGACTCAGAGCCAACAAATGTATCAATGTAGTTAATGTTTTCCTTTAGTGTTCTTTCAGAGATGGACACAATATTCTTTGTTTTGTTGATAAGACTGGAAGTTTTAACCTCTCACTGTTGTCAGGTCTGCAGCTTCTTGTTTATCTGTATATTGTCCACCCAGAGCAGGTTTACTTTGCTTTGGTAATGGATGTGTCACAGATAGAACAGATTCTATTGGATGTAAAAATAAATAAATAAATAAATAAATAAATAAATGGTGGAACCACTGGTAAAAGTATTGTCATGATTAAAAAACAAACCATTTTAAAGCCAATTTAGAGACAAGTGATGACTGAAATAAATTAATGAAAAGATTGCTCAAAAATATTGATTTAAATAGATTCCCTCAGTTTTCTGTTTCACCTCTGGTTGTATTTTTTAAGCCACAATCTTCTCTGAAAGGTATGTCACATATTTAAGCTCAGGTTCATTCTATATGTTGAGATGAAGATAACTAACAGACTTTTGGAAGATGCCTTTGAAAAACTATATTAATCATAAATTTGTACAAAAACATGGATTGATCCAGTGTAAACTTCTACACTGCAGCACTGTTATTAAAGCCAGTCTCTATAAGACCTCTACAGATTTGAACCCAGTTAGTGTTTGTAGAGCATTAATGAACCATGTACATGTACATTTTTTGCTCTCGTCCTGTTTTACTATACTAGTGGGGGGAAATCCTCAGCTCATTGTCAAAGGTCACTTGAAAAATGTTTGACGCTAATGTTATGTTTTGATACTTCTATCTATTTTCAGTAACAGTATCACTTTTTTCTTAGATGTTGCTCTAGTCCAACACACGCTCTGGTTAACCCTCAAAGACCTGAACATCCATTGGTGACATCCACTAATCCTATCAATACATGTATATAATTAGGTTAAAATGCGGTTTATTCGCTTTTCATTGGCATCAGATATGCTACAGATAAGCTCTGTAGTGAATGTGAATGTTCTACAACAACTGATTTGCAAATAAAACCCATGTAGTTTTACAAATTACTGAAAAAGTCCCTTTTTAATTTGTTTTCTCTGTTCTAACGTAATCTTTGAATTTACTCTGAGCTTTAATAAACATCTACGCAATCAATAAATAAAAAATAGGATGATTTTGTGCAGATAAATACTTAATGCAGAGAATAATATTATAATAAAGTAATGATAAATCACTTTGGAAATTTGGAAGTCAGCCCATAAATAGTTCCAGGTCTTTAAGGGTTCAGGGAAGTTCTTTATTTTGTCAGAAAGGATCAGATGCATCCTAACAGGCTCCTTTAGGAAATTTAACAAACTGCTGGACCATTTCTTTGTGTATTTAGGTAATCTAGACATCACACATATCCCCAATAAGTAATCAGATATTTTGATATTAATTTTCTGGTGTGACAGGCAGCATGGCAGGTCAGTGTTATGTTTTTTGTGCTATTAACCCATAAAGACCTAAACCTCCACTGGTGACCAAAAATATCTACTGATCTAAAATGTTTAATGCCTGTTGATCCACTATTCCTATCAATACATGTGAATAATTGGTGTAAAATGTATTTTGTCATCTTTTCATGGTCATCAGATATGACCCATTTGGACATTTGGAGGCTCTGTAGTGAAAGTGGATACACCGTCATCTTCTACAACATTGATTCACCAGTAAAACCTATGGAGCTGGATCAATAACAGTGGATGGAGATGCTTGGTTTATGTTCAGTTAATGATATGTAGTTGTTTTTTTTAAGCCACTTTTTATTCAGTTTTCTCTGTTTTTGATATAATAACCTTCAAATTTACTCTGAGCTTTAATGAACGTCTAAATTACATATAGGAAATTAAATATAGGAAAATACATGATTTGCAGTGAAAAATGCAAAATAGAGAGGATAGCATTATAGTAAATGGTGAGATATCACTTAAGAAAGATAAATAGAGAGACAAATTCATTTGGGAATTGACACAAAAGTAGCACTGGGTCTTTATGGGTTAATATTGTCCATAATTATTTTCAATATTCCCTTTGTTTTTTACTTATTAGTTTTAGTCCTGCTTTGACTGTGTCTTGGTTTTGCATGGTTACTTCTTTACTGTTTTATCGACCAAATATCTGTCAAGTTCTATCTGGAAAATTCCAATAATCAGATTGTGGAGAACGCATATTGTAAAAGCTAATTTCAAATATATAACCTTAGATAAACTATTTAGTAAATTTGATAAAAAAGAATCCTGAAAAACACACATGAAATACAGTACTTTATCATGTTCAGATACATGTCCAGATAAATTGGATAATGTAAACTGACCGATAGGAATGAAGACAAGCATCTTGTCCCACAGCAGCTACTATATATTTAGTTTAGTAGATCCGTCAGAAAGCAACATTGATTTTCGTCAACATCTTACAAAGCCTGTGGCCTGACGTCCGACTTCAGCGGTCATGTATACTGTATGTAGAAACATGTTTCATAAATTTTGGCAGCTCAGCATGTTTTCTTCATAATCTTAATAAATCTTCATCCCCAACTGTCCCATATGTCAATAGGAGTTTTAAGCTCTGGGGTATTATGTTTTGATATGTTGACGAGAACAAGGTTTATTGCAAATTTCCTGTATTGGTTTTGGGATTGCAGTTGGGAGACTTGACTCAATAATCTCAACACACCCTAACTGATTTAATTTTATAGGAATTCCATGAAACCTGAGAAAGACTGATCACCAGGGTGAGGTTTAGAAAGTGTTTTTCTTAGTGATTCAGTACATATGAAAATAACTTTGCCCTCTTTACTGTCAGTTTTATAAGAGCAAAATTGATCGTCTGTAAGTATTCTGGCATTTTCCCAAAATCGAGTGTACATTTCACATCAGATCGACTACTGATTCATCAACCTCCAGTCTGTCAGGCTTAAAAATATCATAACTGATGATAGAGTGAAGATAGGAAGGCACTGAAAATCTGTCTTGTTGTGAATATGTGTCACATGAAGGCCTGGGGTTGAAAATGATGAGCGATCTTCTGCACTGAGGGGAATCAGGCGACAACCTACTGTAGCAACACAAGTCTGTTGATTCGTGACTCTGCAGTACAGTGAACAAACAAAACCCCCCACAGCCCGTTTCCTTTCAATAACACACATTTCTCAGAAGGAGGAAGCTTCGGGCTTTCAATTATCTTTTGAGAATTCCTTACAAGAAAAGAGAAGTCCGCACAGTTTTTGTTTAAAATGTCATCTCGGATTGATCACTTTTTTTATATTACATCAGCTGTTCCTTATTCCGTCTTGTGAGCTTATGATTGTGGGTTTTTATTTGATTGCTGGTGATCCACTTTTATTTTCATAATTGTTTTTGTGATCCGTGGTGCTGCTGTCTCATGTTCAACAGTCCTGTCGGGGGTATTATGAGTAAGCAGTCTGAACTCTGGTGACACAGTCAGAGACACAGTGATGGCTTCAGGGAAAACGCTGGACATACAGTCATAGGAGACAGGGTCAGCATGTAAAGTGTCCACAGCAACAAGGGGATGAAAAAAAAAAGGAAAAATATAAAGCCAAGCTTTTTTACTTTTCTTCTGGTGATGAGCACTGACAAACATACTTCACATTCCCATTTTCCTGTGTCACCATGAGCTTATCACAAGAGAAAGGCCAGCTGCATGAGTCATTTACTGGGCCTCAGTGACACTTAGAAAACAGCAGCTGTAGAAAACAATTAAGTTGTATTTTTGGAATTTTTTCATATTAGAAGCAGAGCAAAAGCAAGAACAAGATTCATTTTATCAAGCAGATTGTTGTTTTATGGTGAATTCAGTCTTTCCACTGTGTTTATTGTGGGTTTTTTTGCACATGCAGTGCCATCTGTTGGCAGAAACAGCTCCCTGCATTCTCAGATGAGGAGAGGAGTTCCCAATACCATCTACTCATTGTTTCCAGTGATTATTGCTTAAATCTGTTTATCCAGAGTGATATGAGGACAGATGATTTACTGACAGTGAGTAATGGGCTTCTTACTTTGGAGTCAAACCAGGACAAGATTCATTCGTCTCAGGAAACACCAGTTTAGTAATCATCCTATCATCCTTGGAAATGCTGCCTCCACAGATGGCAGGAGTTATTTGAGGGAAACACGTCCTGCTGCACAACCAGAGCCTTGTAGTTGTTGTAAGCAGATTGGACCACAGTTTTTACACGTTCCGCACTCCAATGTTCAGCTCCTGTCGTATGCAATGAAAATGTAACATCTGCAACTGAATTATTTTTCAGTAAGATGATTTGTGAGATTAAGGATTCAGTATGTATGAAATAGTTACATATACAAGCTCTTTATTAAAATGGCATCTTATTCTAAATTAAGTATTTGATTGTTATTATGTTTTGATATAATAAATTACAAAAATGTCATTATAACAACAATTAAGGCACAGGCACATTAATTAAACTTAACACTGTTTCATCTCTGTTTTTCTGTAGACTTAATCACTGCTCTGTCTGTGGTGCACTTTTTTAAAGAACATTATTCCACAGCAATCACACTTGCAAGGCTTCCTATTACAACCTGTGCTGCCATTATTTATCATTCACGTAAAATAAATAGTGTCCATTTCTGTTAAAATCAACAACTAATGCCAATACTCAAAATTTAAAACATACCAAGTCCAGTCTGATCATTGTTCTGAACTCTGAACTAAATTTGGCTCTTTCTGGACCGTCTGTAGTGGGACCATGTCCTCCTTGTCTTGTTATTTTGTTTTTATTACAGTGGGTAAGTCATGTTATAGGATATACTGTTAGAAGGAAGGGTGCATGGAGTTAATATGGGTCTCCTCTTAATATACAGTGGTGGAAAAAGATTTTGGACACCCATGCATTTGTGATATGTGACATTAAGAATCACCCTGAGGTCATTAAACTCTGCCTTGTAGTCTGCTCGACACCCACATGTTCCCTCCTGCACATGCACTGTTCTGTTGAGGTCAACACTGGTTGTTGCCCCTTGAAACACATCCAGACCATGATATGTTGAAACTGTCGAGAACTTAGTTGTTCTTTTTTCTTGTTATTAATAATTAAAAAAAAAATGTAAATGTACTTTTTTATTTGTGTCTGTCTGATGCAGCCACACCACACAAAAAAGATTTTTCTGCAAATATTTCAGTTCATCTTATTTTGAATATGCAACAGAACAAAGAAAGCCATCCTACTTTAGTCCTTAGAAACAGCACAGATTGCAAGCAAACAGGAAAATCTTCAGCATATACATGAAACAAAATATGACTTCATTTGCATATTCAAAAAGGAGTGGGAGGAAGTATAACTTATTTAATCCCCTTCTCCACATGACAGTCTATCCTTTAGCTTTATTTCATGATGATATTTCAAGGGTATCCGAAAACTTATTTCCACTACTGTATGCTACACAGTTCTCCATAGAACAAACAATATTATATCATTTTGTGTCTATTGGAGCATTGTAATTTGTATGGTTTTCACTGACTTCCTTCATGCAGAAAGTTAAATGCTTATAAATTACTCAGAAATTGCAGGTAAGAAATATTTAATAGGTTTTTTTTTCTTCCAGGGTGGACAAGACCTTCTCCAAGGCCAGAAACTTATGGTGAGTTTTTACTTTTTCACTTTTTGTTCCAAAGCTGGTGTTTTATGCCAGGACAAAGCAGCACTGAGAAAGTCTTAAAAAAAAATCATTAATACAAATAAAATCACTTTTCAGTATTAATAACCAAATACCGTGAATCAAAATCCCAAAAGCTTTTCCTCTCTGTGTGTTCAGTGTCGCTGACTGAGCATTAAAGTTTACAGGTGTGTATGTGTGTTGGTGTACACTGAGTGAGGTGTAAGTAAGACAAATGGGCCAGTAAACAGTGGAGCAGATGGACGACAGCGGGGAGACAAACACCCCGTCCAGTCACACTGCTCATCCATTCTGCCTTCTCTGCAGTGCTGCTGTGTGTGGCATGTGGAGGTGGCAGAGAGCCGAGCATGCACACCTCCTGACACTGCAGATATACCACTCCATCTCTGAAATCCTTAGGTGTGGTGGCAACAGTGTCTGGCCCTCTACCCTCTCAGTCTGACTGCAGCAGGTAAGCAGTGCTTTGCTGCAGTATCATCACGCCTTCCCTCTGGATTACAGACACAGGAAGATCTCTCTTTTAACAGCCAGGCCTGCATTACTCAGCACAGACTGGGCTTGCTTTCAGATACTGCAGTCTGGCCATCAGGCTACGTGCTACTGCATCAGACAAACAGAGCGACTGCACTTTAGACCAAAAGAGAAAGATGACAGGCACTGAAGCAAAATAAAGATGAAGAGGAGGAGATAAAAGACGACAGAAAACAGCACAGAGGATAACAGAACTGTGGGGTGTGAAGAAGAGGAGTCAGTGAATGTGATGACAGCAAGACAAAGAAGAGAAAAGCTGCGAGTAATGCCTGCAACTCATCAGAAACAGTTCAGCAGAGTCATCTTTGGTCCATACACCCTGAGGCAGAGTCATGTTCCTCTTAAAAGCAAGGAGCAATGCACCAAAGACTTGGAGTATCTATACAATTGTATCAAAAGAAGTTAAATTATAATCTGGTTTATAATCAGTGTTCCTCACAGGACAGGTACGTTTGTGGACAATAACACCTGTGGTACTAGGATGGAGTAGATGCTAGCATTAGATGTTTGCAAAACTTTAAAAGAAGATTCTCCACTTTATTCATTTTCAGAAGGTTCAAGGTTGGATGCAGTATCAGTTAACGGCTGCAGGTTCATTACGTTGAACAGTGTGTGACACTAAATTAAGACTGAGCTCAATCTTCAGACAAAGGCAAAACTATTAGAGCCCTTGCAAAATGCCATGCTCACCTTTCCGGATTGGGAGGCCAAGAAAATTCTGGTGAGTTTCTTTTTAATTTATGTGAAGGTACTTTGGTTAGTTTTTACAGTAATGTGCTTTAACTGCATGATTAACCCATAAAGACTCAAACATCCACTGACGATCAAAAGCATCTACTGATGTAAATGTTTAATACCTGTTGATCCACTAATCGTATCAATACATGTAAATAATTGGTGTAAAATACAGTTTGTCATCTTTTCATGGTCGTCAGATATGACCCATTTGGACGTTTAGAGGCTTCATAGTGAATGTGGAAACACTGTCATCTTCTGCTACACTGATTCACCAGAGTTGGATCAAGGACAGTTGTTGTAGATGCTTGATTTTGCATTCAGTTACAGAAAACTTTGCTGAAAAAGTCACTACTTCAGTTTTTTCTGTTTTAATATAATAACCCTTGAATTTACTAAGTTTTCATGAGCATCTAAGTTATGTATAGGAAATATAGGAAAATACATGATTTATAATGAAAAATGCAAAATACAGAAGATTTATAATATAATAAATGGTTACAAATCACTTAAGAAAGCTTAAATAGAGAGAAAAAATTAGCACTGGGTCTTTATGGGTTAACTCACTTTCTAGATACTAAAGTCTTCACCTCACTAATGCATGCATTTTTCTAGACACTATAATAAAGCTTGACTATTTATACCTTATTAAAGACAGTAATATCGGCTATAAAATCTAATTCCACTAATGTTGCATTGATACTTTCTCTTATCATATGCAACTAATGAGTACCAAAGGTTTTAATGCCATCAGTTCTGTTTTGATCCTTCAGTCCTCACTGGTATTAAAGGTTAAATGACCATCTCCTGTCTGGTCATTGTGGGTCATACACAATAAACAGATGATCCTCAAGCTCCATCTCCACTCTCACCAGGGGAGGCCAGTAATTGGTTGTAATCCTGTCTTAGTAATCTCCCCTGATGGGAGGAAATGGGAGAGGAGGGTTAGCATGGATAATGACCATACACAGTGGTTGTATAAGAGCCTTTCTCTTTCTCACTCTCCTACACATCACTATATAACCCATATCCAACACAAAATGTCCTCTGCCTTTCTATGCCTGTGATTCGATGGATTATTATGACTTGACTGGCCATTGTATAGCATCTGGCCTATTATTTCAGACAGTGTTAGCATTGATCTTAATGCCTTCTCCATGGTTTATCTCTCCTGAACTTAAGACTGGACAAATCTACACTCTGAAACCAGAAATGTGAAACAATTCTGTTTCACACACACACACTCACACACACACACACACACACACACACACACACACACACACACATATATATATCAGTTATGACTATGATCAACCTGCGCTTTGAGCCCTATATTAAAAATGCAAACACCTTTCACATAATATTTAACTCTCTTGCAGCTCTGACATTTTTTAAGTTTCTACTTGTATTTGTTTTAGCAGAGCAGTGCAGTGAATGTTGTGTTGTGTTTTGCTGCTTTGACCTCTGCCCTCTAGTGGTTAAATGTCAGAACATGGATCATGCAAAACACAGAGTGCATCCTGCAACAATAATTAAGTACTAATTATTACCTTCACCAAGGACCTTATGTTTCTCCTGCTTTTACCATGTGCTTGTTTTCTTTGCCCCAAATTTTACCACATCACCTGCTTTTTGTGTGTGTCTGAGTTCCTTTTGACAGTGATACAGATGATAACAAGAGAAATTCTCAAAATTCCCATATTTTCTATTCTTTAATTTAAAAAACCTATCCTTGTTAAAACCCATCTGACTTTATTCTAATTTACCACATACATGTATTTATTTATGAGGGACAGTGCATTTTAATGAACATCTACAACAATTGCAGCTGTAAATATGCCAGATTGTAGCAACAGTGCTAATTTCCATCTCTAGGCAGGTGACAAGAAAGACAACTGACAAAGGACAAAACATCATGAAAACATACAAACACACAGTGAGGACAATCTACTGATGGTCACAGGCTTGGTTTTCCTTCATCCAATGTTTAAGTTGTGATTTCAATGAGGTATATGATTGTGAGTCTCTTTTGTTGAGTGGTAAACTGTTCCAGTATATTCAGTCCCAGTGAAAGAAAGTGTAGTTTGTCATAAAGTAGTGCGCCTGCGTGGCACCTCACAGTCTCCTCGAGCTGTGGCCCTGGAGGCCATCCCACTGACAGACCAGGATTTGATCAAATCTGTCAAGGGAGGAGGGACATGGAGGAAGTGCATGCAAGACTTTAAATATCAGGCAAGCATTTTTAAAATTCACAAAATTATTAAAAATTAAGAAATTTATATTTATCTAAAACAATGCAGTGGTGTTTTTTGGGTTAGGGTTAGGTGTTTTTTGTCAAAAATCGTATGGCTTTAAAAAAAAAAAAAAAAAAAGCCATAACACTATAGATCATGACATCTATAGTGTCACGATCTAGTTCCAAATCAACATTTGACAGGCAGAAGTCACAGTAAAGGATTTTCTGTTGTGTAATTTTGTGCAAAGATTTCTCTCAAATATCAAATGACTTGTCTTCTAGATCACTTAAAAAATGTTGAGCATGGTTGAATACAACTAGATATTTAAGATCAATGGACACAAGTGCTCACAGTTGCACTCATACTTGGGGATTGAGCTTCTTTACAGATTTTTATTCTTTGTGAAGACAATGTAATCGCTGTGGATAGTGTTGATGGAGATTCAGCTGCTGTTGTAGTGGAGGTTTGCACTGCCTCAAGACTTTCTTGTTAATTATGTTTGTCTATGAGTTGGGTTATCTGGATATTTAGAGCCTCTACAAACTGAAAGATGTGTCAGCTCTGCTTGTTTTTTAGCGTGATCAGGTATCTGTTGAGGTGCTCAGTGGGTGGTATTCCAAAAACAGTTTCCATACCTTGACCTTACTATTTATTTCAAATTGTCTTATGCACTTCCTCATTCTATTTTAATAACGCTTTCTGTATTCTGGGCCAATTTTTTTTTGTTTCTTTTTTGTCTAGTCATAAACACTGAAGAAGTGTCATTGTAAACAGTCCTCTGTTTGTTTTTACTGATTTCCCATGAGATGTCACTCTGCATCATCATCTGTCTGTCCTCTCTGCACATGCGCTCACCATTGTGTTGGTGCACTGAGAAGAGCCAGGCCGGGTGTCAGTTTGCTTGTGCATGCTCATCTGTGTATGTCAAGCTGGGTTGTGTGGAAGAACGGACATACCGTAGTAGGAGAGCAAACTGTCAAGCCTAATCATACTAGACTGTCTCTGTGAGTCTCCTGCTGTCTGACCAAATATAGCACCAAAATGACAAGCTCGCCTGTGGTTCTACGCGACTCAATAATCCAAATCCTAACATGTCATCCGCCATCCAGCACCAGCACAAGATCTCTTAAAAAACATAAAGCTCTGATGACAGCAGACTGTTGGAGGTTGAGCTAGATGTCAGGGAACTTCAACAGCACATTTCCCTTTTGCAAAATCTGACTCTTCACTCTGGCAGCTTTACAACAATTTGTTCTATCTTTTTGTTTAGAAAACAGGTGTATCTCTTTTGTGGAACCTGTTCATTGATACTGTCATTTGGATGGTCATGTAGTGTTACGCCTGTAGGAGGACGAAGGCTTGCTCTTCTCTGCTTTCATTCTGAATTCTTCCTTAACCCATAAAGACCCAGAACTACTTTTGGGATAATTCGCATATGAATTTTTCTCTATGTTTACCCTTTCTTGAGTGATTTATCACCATTTATTGTAATGTTATCCTCTTTATCATGTATTTGTTTAGTAAAAATCATCCATTTTCAATGTTGTAGAAGATGACTGTTTCCATGTTCACTAGCCTCTGAACATCCTAATGGGTCATATCTGATGACCATGAAAAGATGACAAACTGTATTTACCAATAATTTACATGTATTGATAAGATTAGTGGATCAACAAATATTAAACATTTTAAATCAGTAGATGTTTTTGGATGACATTGGATGTTTGGGTCTTTATGGGTTTAATGGAAAGGAAATGCACATCATCAGATAATTTGGACGCTTCCAATTCTTCTGCAAAGTATTTGTTATAGTTGTTCATTGAAGGGATACAAACTTGCTTATCAAATAAATAAAGATTAATGTAACAGACGGAAACAGTAGCTCTAATATCAGAAAGAACAACCAGACCTTGAACTGACCGTCCTTCGCTGAAAAGTCACATCTGGATGTCTGTGATTTCCCCAGAGGGTACGTACATTTCTAAAGACTGGAAATGCACCCACTGTGGAAACTGGACAATGAGATTATAAAAGACAAGTAAGGTTAAAAACTGTGCCTTCAGCGTTGGTAGAATGTGCATCTTTATTCAAAGACACCTGCTGTACCTGTGTGTTCAATGCATACTGAAAACGACCAGCTGTGAGAGGAGGCGTGTGTTCTTGTGTTGCCAGAAGAGAAACCATCATGGATTCATCTCACGCATCAAATCCCACAGATAACCTGCTTTATTATTTATAATTCTGAGCATGTAGCATTTGATAGTGTGGCTGTTTTGTATTAAGCATTTTTATGTTCTGGCCACAAGAAACTGTACTATTGCATAAAAATGTAGCAATACCATCATGCAAAAACAAATGGAGTTTTAAAGCCTCCTGATAAGAGCTACTAACTGCTATTTTCATACCTGACTGTTTGTGTAAAACACTTTCAGAGGTACTTTTCCCTGGGGAACATGCTTATCTGCTTTGTGAATTTTGTCCAATATTTGCTTTTAACTGATTGTGAGTACATTAACTTTGAAGACAAGGGGACCTCTGAAGGTTGGGGATTTCTGAAAACAGATTTAGAAGACTTCCTGGAGTATGTTTTAGTCCCTGCCTTTTTGAGGACAAAATTTACATTTGAGGCTGTTAAACATTATGTCATATGTTTTTATGTAGCCAGAGTTACAGCAAAAAAAAAAAGAGTAAAACCATTGCTCTTGGGGCTCAATTGCAGCCACATGAAACTGATACAAGCACCGTTCAGAGCAATGGTTTCACACCAGAGACAATTACTGTCCCATTTCTTTGAGGTCTTCATGCCCGTCTGAGGGTGCTGTGAAGGATGCCCCTGTGAACCGGGCAATTCCACAGTCTATTTACGTGGTAATTCGTGGCACATATGTTCCTTGTATTTCTTTCTGTTTCAGGACAGATCATAAGTGAGGCAGCAGGTGCCACTTCATGATTTATTTCGAAAGATAGAAGACAAAGGCCAGGCCCTAATTTGTGAGCTCTTCAAGGCTTTTATCTTTATATAAGGTGACACAGGGGAAACCAGATCAAAGAGCTGCTCTGGAAAATGGTGCTGGTGTTTGAGGTACATTTTCTCACATGTTTAGTATGTATTAGGGAACTTAAACTATGTGAATTGTTCATTGAGAGGCTACTGTCAAGGCATTTGATGATAAAGGGATATAACAATAAAACTGAATAATGCCTATTTTAATTTATCCTGAAACAAAATCTTCATCTGTTCCAAGAACATTTCAATGTTAAGATTAAAGGCTGATAATGCAGCTGTAATTTAATCATGAAAATATTTGTCTTTTACTTTGCCTTAAGGACCCCCCCCCCCCCAGTGTAACCCCATTACCCAGTTCAAAACAACATATTAAAAAATCCTGCATGATTATTAAACCAGTGACAATCACAGTCCCAGTGGGGTTTGTGTTCACTGCAGAGAGATCATAGTCGGGGGGTAAAGTTTCCTGAAAAGTTCGGAAGCAGTTGGTACTCCTACTTTGCCTTGCAAACGACTTAAGGGCTTGATTAACTAAGCTGATTTGTTTAAGGCTGAGGAAGTGGGGTTTAACAAATCTAAAAACAGCATGAGAAGCATCACATTCCCTCACTGGACATTTTAGTTGTTGACTGGTCTTTACTCTTTATTTATTGTACATTACAATTCATTTCTGTAGTTCACCATAGCACACTTGTAACAAACACACATGCAGTCTTGCAGAAATCCCTTAAATTATTAAAAAGTGGAATTCAAGTGTTGTTTTTGCCACAGACAGATGTTCAGTACTGCATTCCTCCGCCTCCTGTCTCCTTTTTCCTCTTGCGGTCGACCGCCACTAATTAAATCTTAACCTGTGGGAAACAGTCAATGGTTATGCATAAATAACTATTCATTCATATTTTAAAGCAACAGCCATTTCACCTGCATGAGGCCTCTGGCATGTTGCTGCTGTATGGTTTACCTGTAATTGAAGTTCTAAACGTTTAATTTCTGTGAGGTCAGCTCCTAGTCACACACATGACACAGACTGTAGCCTCAGCTGCTTCATTTATATGCATATAGTACATGCCATGCAGTACAACGGGCTCTGAAATTTGTTGTGTTAATACACATACTTTAATGAAAGCAGTTACGAGTCTCAAGTTGTCTTAGTCTAATCCTGCCAGCTTTAACCATTATCTGAGCTTGTCCGTTAAGGATATTGTATTGTTATCTGCTGTAACATGTCTTGGTTGAGGAATAGCTGCTAAAAGGATGGGAGATGAAAAACTGAAATTGAGACGGACAGAGACAGAGGCAGAGAGAGTAGGAGATGAAGAGATTTCAGGACAGCAGCAATTCTCAGAGGATAAGGGAGGGAGCAAGAGAGGGGAGTGACCACAGACCATTTCACTGGGATAATGGAATGGGAATCCCTGGCAGCAGGGATGGTCGGAAAGGATTTACTGTGAGACTCTGCAGTGTGCATCCGACTGAGGAGGATACTGTCAATTTAAAACCAACTTTATGCCTTCATGCATGGTGACAACGAAGACTAAAGGTGGCTCAAGAGTTTTGTTTATGATCATTTATAAGTCATTTGTCAGAAACTGAGTTTCAGTGTCACACAGTGTATTGAATCCGCAGTGATGACTGTCGTGATAAATCCATTTGGTTTTCATTTGATAGGTGCCAGCTGAAATGATTTGTTACTAATCAGATTAAAGAGAACATCTGATTGCTTTTGCCAGATAATGTTGTTTTTTTTATTATTATAATTCTTTATTTATAAGCACTACAAAGCCTTCATGAGCTTTTACTTCCTCTGAAACAAACTCCTGCTTCTCGACCTGAATCTCTGATAAATATATTTAATCACGTATCTTACAGAATTTATTCAAAAGAAGATTACTGTCCAACAACAGCAGGACATGTCAACAAATTTCTGCTAATCTGGGCATTGTTGAAGTTTTGTCCCCTGTTGTAACAGTGTGTGTTTTACCATAGTAAGCTTTGGGCAGTGAGAGGATTATTTGCTTTGTTTATTTCAATACACGGCTCTTAATGGGCCACAGTATGAGGCTGTTCTCTGCTGTAATCCCTTGTTATCTCTTCATTTGTAACACATACAGTTCACACACATATACTCCTCAAGTATACACTTGTTCATTCAGAAGCTCTGGAGAAAAGAAAGATGAGTTGACACTCTCACTGCATTAGTGTATTATTTAGCAGGGATTTAGTAGGAAGAGCAGCACTGGTGACATTAGTCACAGGTCTGCTGGGAACTGTGGATGATAGCTAAGTGCAGGAAACACATGTGTTCATTGGGGATTCAAGGAGAAATTAAAAATGTTTCCACATGTTCTTTTTTTTTAACTAATCCAGGCATTAAGAAAGTAGATATCCCTGTTTACCTTTGAGACTTAAATGTTAAATATAATCACCTTCTTGAAGTCAGATGATAATGAACATGCATGTGCATGTGTAGGTGTTATTTTTTTCATGTGTGACTGATGTGGTTGCCACAGCAACAGCCCTGGCTGTCTTGTGAGGCACTGTGGGGAATGGAGGCAACCCCTGTTACCCTAATCAGCCCCACTCCTTTCTGCCGTTCTGTTTTTTTTTTTTTTCTCTTACTGAGCAACAGACTTCAGTCATCCTCTAAATGGATTATGGGGGAGGGTCTTCTGCTTTGAAGGTGATGGCTGGGGGTATAGGGTGAGCTTCAAGGGACTAGTATGAGTTTGTGTGAGTGAGCTGGAGAGCAGACAAAGAGGGTGGAGATGGGAGGAAGTGACAACTAAAGAGCGCATATGTGTGTGAGAGACTGAGTGGGAGGAGAGAGTGTGAGGGAGGAGAAACACGCAGCAGAGAGGATGCTCACTGGGACTGAGCGACAGTCTAAAGAGCTGAGAGTGGAACCAGCAGGTGAACGACTCATGGGAAACAGCAGTTGAGCTGACTGGAGCTGGAGAGTAAACGCAGAGTGACGGCGAGAGGAGGGATAACTGAGAGAGGGAGAGAGAGGAAGTGAGACGCTTAACTAGGAGAAGAGCACAGACAGTGAGTCATCTGCCCGACTGCTGGTCACTGTCCGGACCCTCAGAGAAGAGCCCAGCGTGTAGCTGCAACTGTGTCAGTAAGTTTGCTGCTCTGCTCCACACAACACAGGTCACCCACATGACATGTTGTGACTTCTTTACAAGGCTGATTTCTGTGGTGCATAGCTAACCAGCTGGGGTGTGTTATGTAATTTGTTGTGGTGTTGGGATAAAGCTGTGGCTTAGTGCTGCAAATTGATCTGCAGGAGGACTTATATAGTAGTAGTAGTGCACAGTGCAGTCAGGTGTGTGTAAGAACAGCAGTGTGTATTCTGTTTCGTAAAACCTGTTTGTGATGATAGAGGAGTTGGTAATGAAGCAGAAAAGACTCTGTAAAGAAGATGTGTGTTTTTCTGCTACTTAAGCTTTGCTGTGGTGGGATATACTGTAGATGGTATATTTTTTCCACCTGCTTTTATCTGTTTTGGCTATGACTGTAATTTTTGCTGATCACAGCAAGTGCATTGCTTAAAAGACAATTTTCTTTTACTTTTTTTTTTAAAACCAACTATTTTAATTGCAAGCTCCTCTTCAAAACGTGTGTATGGTTCAGTGTGTGTGAGTGTGTGGGTATATGTGCGTCCTGGGCCTATCTATTGTGCATCAGTTCTAATTAAGAGTTCAGGACAGCTGATGCCCTATCGTATCCTACCCTCCCATGGGAGAGCTGCTGCAACCTCACCTCGTTCATGTTTATAAGCTTCTTGAGCAAAGAAGTGTTCATATTCAGAATTATTCCATTGCATGTGGTATCTGCCTTTCCTGAATATTCCCTGCTTGTGTAATAGCAGGCTGTGCTGTATGTTAATAATTCTTACTACTTTCCTTCACCACTATGTGTGACACTCAGTGGAAATAAAAACAGATTTCTTCTTCAGTGGTTGTCCCTCTTTAGGAGCTGTTCGCCTTATCTCCATCCTCAGCACCTGAGGACCAGCAGCCTCGATACAATCACTAATGTGACTAAGAGCTTTGTCAGCACAGACAACCTCACTATCTTGAAAAATTATTGTTTTCCAGCTAAAGAGTTGACCGTTTTATCTCACTGAGTTACTGAATACATTGTTTCTCTGTGCACTGCGCTTTGCTTCTTCACAGACATTTCAAGTCAGTAAGTTTTTATACTGATTTATTACACGGGATAGATTGAAATAGATTGAATCGGTTATACAAACTGCAACTCTGCCGTGCAAACTAACCAGTTGTCAGCGTCAATAGGGCACCATATCCAGCAGGCGTATTGATCAGTGTCCCTGTGGGGATAGATCTGCAAAGAGCAAATCATCAGTCATCTCTGAATACTCTATGTGAAGCTCCTGGATTAAAGAAGAGACATGTTATTTGAATAGATGTGCCATTAAGTGTATTTGGATAGACCTTGGACATGGGTTAGGATTATATAGTATAATAATATATAATAGAACATTGTGCACTAAACAATTAATAAAGAACTTGCACAAAGGGAAAAGGGGAATGGATGTATATTTGGAATGATGTTAGGATTTCTACATATGGCTTCAGCAGAAATGTGTAGGAGTCTTTATCCCTTTTTTTCTATACATAGTCTGAATTATATTGCACATTTATAGTTACAATTTTATTCATATTCAGGAAAGTGAAATATAAAAGCAACAACAACTAAATTTAATAACAGCCATTTGTGCTCGATTTCTAGAGGTGGACTAACAGTGTTCTTTAAAAGGCTGTTACAATGAGAGGTCAAATGAGGAAACAGCTGAGAGCAGATTAATCCCCACTGTCAGAAATGAATGATCTTTGACTTTATTAATAACTACAAAACTGTTGAACTGAACATCAAAGTCAAAATAATAAACACTGAAAATCAAACTAACCATGAAAATGTAAATGGGGGTGATTTTTGTTTTCCTTCAAAGCCAGTATTTCCAGATGAGAAGCCACCTAATTGGTTAATCAGTCGACCTCTGTTGCTGTTTCTGTTTACTTTCCTCACAAATAGATTCTATTGTAAAATGGGGCCAAACATGTGTCTCGAGGCATTATGTTTTGTTGTTGTCATGCCTGACCTCAGCCTGTGTGACCTTTTCTGGCTGAATTTTCTCATGTATTTGTCTGATTGTAGGAAACAGGATGGGAGCGACCCCCGAATTTCTGCAACTCTAGAGCCCCAGCTGTTTCAGCCTACGCTCCCATACACCACCTCTCCATTCCATAAGGTAGGAGGAGAATCAACACTAGCTGAGAGTCCACTTTGACCCTTGACCTTATCTGATAGACCTCTGTGACCTGTCATGCTGTGATCTTTGTTAGGTGTCTGTGCTCATCTTGTCTCTTACACCTGCTTCTGGTGCATCTTATATTCTGTCTATATTTAATCTCTGCGGACTATTTCAGACTCAGCCTGTCTGTCTCTATTGTAACTTTGATTTTTTTTTTTTTATTCCTGTCATCTTTTGTTTAACTTCTGTAATTAGTGTGCAGAGAGCTCAGCAATGGATCATTATGTTTGTCAGATTCAATTAATAGAAATCTATTTTTAGTGATTCAATCGGAGCCTAACATGTCTCATTCCATCAAAGCAAATAAAACACAGCCTTTCTAACCAATCATCATTTGTGAAAAGATAAGCTTTTCACCCCCATTGCCATCTTTAACGTCACTGAATTTGAGTTTTTGTATGGGGATTTAGATGTTATTCAGCTTTTGTAAGCGCTAAGTCAGTTACTGAAGTGTGAGTTTAAACATACTCAACGATTTTCATTTTATATTCTCTCTTTTCTTGTCTTGTATTTGTATAGGTGTTTTACGCTTCATTTCATGACAGTTTGATTCAATTTTCTGTTCTGATTCTAACCTTAAAGCTTGTAGCTTAATCTATAATGCAGTTTTTCCTAGAATGTCATGTCACATTTACATTACATTTGTATAAATTAAAATGCAGATGCTGGGTGTAAAGTGTACAAGTGAAAATGATTGAAGAGGAAATGATTTGATTAAATCTGCTCAGTCTGTCACAGTACCTCTTCAGCCAAACACATTTTCTAAACGTTCTGCACTTACAGTTCTCATGCCTACCTTTCTGCACAACTTAACATTTCCAATGGGCGACTGCAGTGTAAAACATCCTGGGGATATTTTAGGAGCTCAGAAACTGAACTCAGCTGAGCCTGGTGGTGATTAAAAGTGGATCTAATCTCACTCATTGGTTTCACAAGGTCCCTCACATTTCGGATGGGGCTTACACTTACAGCAATTTGACTGGATGTGAGAATAGCAGAGGAGCTGCAGAAAGAAAAAGATTAGAGACGAGAATTGGGAGATTGGGTTGTTTTAGTAGTCATCCCTGATCCCTGCCGCTCACGGCGTGTGTAGGTGCCTCAGACTTAGTTGTAAGACACAAAGAGAGGATTTTTAAACTTCTGTGGGTTGTACAGATTTGCATGTACGCCAAAAAAAAATAAATTTCACCTGAAAGACATGACACCCTGGTTAAGCAGCAGCAGCAGAGAAATGTAACATAGAGAATAGCATTTGCTCTCTCTGAAGGGACTGAGCAGCAGTCAAAATAAAGTTAACCCATATTTTTCTGCTCTGTTGATTTAGATTCGAGCAAAAATGAACCCACACTTCATGGTGAAGATTTTGAGGGACAGCATGGTAATGTGCTGCTCTGTAATGTGCTAAGGGCTTAGTGGGACAAGACTCAGAGGACCGTATCACTTTAATCACAGTCTTGCTGAAACCAGGTCAATCTGCAATTAACCCCACCAGGTCTTATGGTCACTGCCTGATTCATATTACACTGTTATAATAATAATCATAGCATTCCTAAGTTGAGAAATGCACATGGCCGAGTTTGATGTAGCCCACATCAAACATTGCAAAACGAATCATGCAGTTGAAGACAACATAGAGCTTGAGATGCTAATTACCCTATGCAATACCAAGCTGGTTTATCATCACCCACATTAACAGCACTTTCAGGATATGTATACACAGACTATTTGAATTTCTAGTTCTGTGCTCCTGTGTTTTGGGTCAGGTTCTTAATGCACACCAGCTTTTTATCTTCTCTTTGCTTTCAGATCATAAATTTCCGCTGACGATTTATAATCTGTTTTACTCATTTACCTTCTAAAATCCTATGCATCCTTAAATAAGCTGGAATCAAAATGCAGAACTGAAATGTGACATGCTGCACATGAAACAACATGTCCCTAAAAAAGTGTCTGGATGAAGCTGGTGTTCTGACATTTCATAGAGTTGGTCAGAGTTTTAATGAGCTCTGTGAGGGAGCACTGAGTTGCAGCTGACAAGTGTAGAGAAGGTCTCTCACATGTAATTTGCTTCTTGCTATAATGACTAATCTATTAGCTGCTATAATGAACGGTCTCAGCTCTAACACCTGCAATGAATGCTAGCCTGGCCCCCCTGCAGATCTCATCACCTCCTCCACTCTGGTCACTAATGCAAAAAATTAATTAAATACTAATGCGTTTTTTCTCCTCAGTAGGTTTATGTTTTTGTGCTGTAGGTTTATTCTTCTCAGAGAAAGTTTATTGTATCCCATTAAGGGTAGAAGATGGTTGCAGGACTTTTCTATAAAAGTAAAGAAGTTGGACTCCACCTCTCATCACCTGTCAGATAGAGAGATAAAGACAGAGGTGACATGTAGTTAGGAGTGATAGCATGCGATCAGGAGGAGACTAGACTCCTGAAGCTTCACAGACAGGATCAGCTCTGCAAACTTATACGCAGCCTGAGACGTGCACCTGCCAGCTGTTGATAATCTTGTATGTTCTGTGCACACACGCCGGGAAAGCCTGCAGATCTTTCCTCTATCTTTGTCTGATCATTGTCAGACATGGACGCAGATAGCAGGGATTCAGCTTCACCTTGAGTGTCGCAACAGGACTCAGTCAGCTGTCTGCCATTTGACAAAAGCACAGCAGTCAGAGGGAGAGTCTAATACTGAAGTCAAGTCAAGCTGAAACATCTATTGACGCCGCAGGATGCCAGTTTGAGGAAAGTTAGAAATGGCTAGAAATCATGACAGTAGCTTTAGATCTCCTATGGTGACAAAGGTGCACTGGAGGAAACCCAGCCATGTAAGTAGTTTCAGCTTAGAAAAATGTTGCATGGTCATTAATAAAGAGGCATACGGCAGGTGTGGATTACATGTGTTTGTTTCTTGTCATTTAGACATGGCATGTGTCCAGGCTGCATTTCATATTTGCATTATTGTGTTTTCTACAAGTACACCACTGCAGCTCCTCATTCTTTTCTAAGCTCTGTTAATGCTATTGAAGCCAGGCTTATTTACTTTTAGGGTTTGCGGCAGACTATTGTTTGCACATGGTGGAGGACTTTACTCAAACTCACTGAAAGCCACGACTCTATTGCTCTGTACACAAACGGACTATCAGGCTCTGTAGGCTCAACCTGTCAACCTTCATTTACTACCAGACACCGAATGTTTCTATAGACTGTCGTAACTCAGTGTTTCATTTAGCAGCTTGATGTGTTGAGGTGTGTGTGTGTGTTTTTTTTTTCCTGGTGTGAGGACATACCAACATATATGGAAAGACAAGCAACTTTTGAATTTTGGAGCTTTTAATGTCAGTGATACATGATTAGAAGAAACAAGAGATCACATGCACCAATCACATAAAACATGCTGTCTACCAATTTCCATTTCTGCAGCAGACAGTTTTCCAACTTTTCAGATGTTGACCATTGAAAATAATTGTTTCTCCTGAGACTGGATTAAATGATAAGAGGCTCCACAGCTACAGAAAAAAAAAAAAAAAAGTGGAAAAAAAATGAATTAATCTCAGCAACAAACATGACCTTAAAACATCTTATCTTACTCTCCTCTCTCCAGAACCCAGATTTATTTGAAATGATTGAAAAGATGCAGGTAAGGTGATGCAATGATCTCTACATTTTTCTCGGCTTTCCAAGCTGCTGTACCTATCAAAAAAAAAAAAAAAACTAACTACTTAGTGTGTCTCTTCCTAATTCTGCAGCTCTTTGGCTCTCTCCTCAGTTACAATACTCATCCTTCTGTGCATGAGATGGATTTCTGAGTCTGGCGGTGACAGAGGAGAGTTGTCAGAGCATTTTGTGTGTCTCAGCGTCTCTGTTAACATTCTGGTTGTGACACTGGCTGACTGTGTTGGAAGCTTATTACCCACCTCAGACTCTGTCTCCTGTTTTCTGAAGGTTTAAGAGGGATGTTTGTTCTATACAGACAGTCTCACATGAGGAAGCCTCTCAAAATTCATGAGCAAACTTTATTTTTTGTACACATGTCAGCATCTCAGCATGTCAGCGTTTGTAGTAGCAGCTAATTTTGTTATTTTGAAGTTTCCTAAATGCAAACATGCATTTGTAGCAGGGGTTGTGATAAAAACAACATTCTTCTCCAGTCAGACAGTGTATAGTTTTGCCCTCCCTGGCATCTAGCATCATTATTGTACTAATTTAGTTTACCCATGTCTATTTTTTTGCATTACTTTCTCCTTTTCACACACATATGCATTTCATCTCCACTATATATGTCAGTTTAGGAGCCAGCTTTTGAATCCCTGGAGTCTCATTACATTCCCTTCTTTTGTGTTATAACCTTCTATTTTCAGTCTTCTTTTTCCATCCCTCTGCATTTGCTCTTTTGGTATAACATAGATCTCTTCCTTTATCTTTCAATCTGTCCCTGTCTGACTTTGCTTTGTTGCCTGCTGCATATCTTTTGGGAAAACTGTTATATAATAATGTTGATTGTTTTCTCCCAGTTTTGTCAAAGTACTCTGGTATTTACATGTGTTGCCTTGCATTATATAGATTGTTTTGTGTTTATAGTCATCAAGCTGATTAATTTAAGTGCTTGTGTTCAATTCAGTTATGAAAGCAATACCAGCTGTTGTATACATGACTGAGCATGACCCTCCTCTCTCTCTCTGTCTCTTTTTTTCTGGTTTTCTTATCTCACCCTCTCTTCATGTAGGGCAACAGGATGGATGAACAGAGATGCACCTTTCCTCCCCCACTCAAGGTTGGATTCTCCACATAGAGACAGAATATTATTCACAAGATGTGCTTATTGCTGCGCCATATCTTACTCTGCCAGACAGGTTGATTACTTCAGCACACACCAACAAAATATTATTCATAATGTGGTGAAATTATTGCAAGTTTGTCATTTTATACCAAGACAGTTACCGAGGATTCTGAATCCTATATCTCATGGTGCTTCGCTCGACGAATAGAGAGGATGAAATTCACACTAATACAGCCTCTCAAAGCATTAATTTTCCAAATAAAACCAATACTTTGATCAGGGATTGTCTATGGATTCATCCCTACATCATACATAGATGCCAAATTCACTTTTTTTTTATTACATAACCGTTATGCAATTACTCTGAAACAGTATCCTATGGGATTATAGAGTCAGACTGTGTAGTTATTTTTATTCTTTGATGAGGAAACAAAGCTGTGTGTCTGTGTTTTATCCAGACTGAGGAGGACTACATTCCGTATCCAAGTGTTCATGAGGTAGGATGCTACAGTAGCAGTTTTCACCATTAGAGTGCACGTTTCCACTTCTCCTTAGGGAGAACACAATATTCAACATAATACAGCTGTGTTTGGTTTCTATTCTGTGCTTAACCCCCCTCTTGTTTGGCATTTTGTGACAGGTTTTAGGTCGAAAAAGCCCTTTTCCTCTCATCCTCCTGCCACAGTTTGGGGGCTACTGGATTGAGGGAACCAACCATGAGTTGGGTGATGCAGTTGACTCAGAGTTACCGCAACCTCTGTCCCCAAACACTCGCACAAAGCTGGAATGTAACACAACAGCAACACTGTACCGTAAACACTTCTTGGGCAAGGTTAGCCACTTCGTACAGTACAGACATTTTTTGGTTTTGCTGTTTTTTAATGGATTAAAAGCTTTTACAAGAAAATCAAATAACCCATAAATATGTAATGAAACCGATATTGTATTTTTAAGGGGTGTATTTTAATGTTGCTCTCACTGTGATATTAAGATATATTCATGAAAACTCCATACACCAGTTTCCTTCCTCCACAAATGAGCCCCATTACTCTCGTAGAATATTTTACAATCAATTTCACTTTGTGCTCATTACAGTAATGAAATGAATAAGCAATAAGTGAATCCCAGGGGAGTAAACCACTAACAGTGGCCAGCCTCACTCTTTGGCACTTCATATACTGTAGCTAATGAAGATGCATCAGGCTTGGCCACCTGGTCCTACACACTCCTAATCTGAACAAATTTGATTTGCTTGTAGAAGAAGAGCGGTAAGTAAAAAGGTACTCAGATTAGTAGGATATTGGAAATGACTGTGGCGCGCCCACATGTTTTGCAGATGTGTGTATCTGTTCATGACACTAATGACTGTTATCTTGCTCTGTGCCCTCAGGAACACTTTAATTACTATTCAGTGGACAGCGCACTTGGACATCTGGTGTTCTCACTAAAGTATGATGTGATTGGTGACCAGGAACATCTTCGTCTAATGCTCAGGTATAATGCTTTTCCTCTGTTAAGTAAAACGTTGATTAATTCGCATGTAAAATCAAATCTTTAAATATGCGCTTCAGAATCTGAAGTAATTATTTGTATTGTAAACATAATGTCATCTGCTTGAGGTCTGACAGGAAATAGATGAAAAACTGCAGTTTTTGCATCGCTAAAATGCCAAGTATTGATTGGATCAACACATCCTTACAGCGATGGTGTTATCGCAAGTGTCATAAAGCAAGAGAGAGTGTCAACAGCACTGTTGCGTCCACAGCAGAGTAACAGATGGACTATTTAGGCCAGCGAGTGGGTGGGGATGGAGAGAGGGAGGGAGGGAAGGCACAGAGAAGCCAGGGTGGGGATGTTTGATAATGGTCCATACCGGATGAGCTCTTTCTCATCTGATAAGTTCTGAGAAATGTTGCATCACATTGTTTAGCTTTAAGACTCTGCTGATGGTTTTATAACTTCTACAGGACCAAACTGAAAACGCACCATGACGTGATCCCTATCTCCTGTTTGACAGAGTTTCCCAATGTGGTCCAAATGGCCAAGGTGAGCATATTTGTTTCTTATTAACAGTAAATTATAACTAATCATGTGTAACTGCTCATGCATTGTTAAATTTTCTTTCTCTCTCTCTCTCTCTTTTTTTTTTTTTTTACAAAAGCTTGTCTGTGAAGAGATCAACGTGGATCGATTTTTTCCTGTTCTTTACCCAAAAGTAAGATCTGAAACTGCTTTTACCATTTACCATAAATCATCCATTCACCAGTTGCGATAACCTAATGTTTCTCTTTATATTTGTAATTGTTTACAGGCTTCTAGACTTATAGTCACCTTTGATGAACATGTTATAAGCAACAACTTCAAGTTTGGTATCATCTATCAAAAGTATGGACAGGTGAGTTGTGAGTCCTGAATGATGCCTTTTCCCTGTCAGAGATGCTTCTGAAAAAGTGCACGGATTTAAAAAAAAAAATAATAAAAAATCTTTGTATTCTGTCTAAGAACAACAAGAGAGTGCCATACATTATAATTTCTCTTTTCCACAAAGAAGCTGATTATGCTCAGTGTTAATTATGGCTTTCAGTCCAGTCTAGTCAGTGCCGCTGTCATCAGCGCTCCCTCTCATTTTCCTTGGCAATCACAGCCCTCTTGTTTACTATGTTTTTGGGTAGAAGAGCCATTTAATGCTCTGCTGAGGACACTTGTACCTTTGAAATGAGACCTCAGTTTGTAAAGATCCTCACTGCTGTTTCCTAAAGCCTGCAGAAGTTAAAATACATCAGGAGGCCATATTATATCCAGTAAGGGAGAGCTAAGTGGAAAAAAAACATGATGTTAAACAAGCATACAGCATAAAGGAAACAAAACACAAATGTCCAGTAGCTTGTTCAACATCACTTCTTCAGCTGGAAACAATAGATAATTCGCTGTCAGTCACAGCTGATCTTTATTGCACAAGCCCTCTTAAAGTCTATCTATAAATGAATGTGTCCTTAAATGCAAATGAAGTGTATCTGGAGTGCACTCAGCTTCCCTGTAAAATTAGTTAGTGATCCTACCAATATGTTGCGGTGATGACACTTTGTTTCTCTTCATTTCCGATGCAGACAAACCCTAACCCCCACAATCTTCTTGCTTTCTGATGCTGTAACAATATTATGGGATATTACTGTCTAATTTCTTAACTTACAGCTGAAGACATGGTAATCTCCTCCTAACATTGATAATTATGAGTCATTTTTCCCTGGCTACAGACTTCAGAAGAAGAGCTCTTTGGTAACAGTGTAGAGAGTCCTGCCTTTGTGGAATTCCTGGAGTTTGTAGGAGAGAAAATTGAGCTGCACAACTTTAAAGGGTAAGAACCTCTGTGGTTTGAAGCTAATAAACATACTCTGCACAACATGTTACCAGCTGCATGTGTCATTTTATCAGGCTAACTACAGGGATGATGGTCATGCTTCTGCTGTGACTGCAGAGAATATCCTGTTAGATATGGCTGTGTGTGCTTGTAGTTTCCGAGGAGGGTTAGATGTGACTCACGGGCAGACTGGCACAGAATCTGTCTACTGCAACTACCGCAACAAAGAGGTCATGTTCCATGTGTCCACAAAGCTGCCTTACACAGAAGGGGACACCCAGCAGGTACTGTAATACAATACCAGATCAACACACCTTTCATAACTCACATAAAGCAGTCAGACAGGTTTCCTCTGGGTATCTTAGTACCACATTTTGCATGTTCCTTGCTCCTGATGCTAAGCAACGCCACAGGCATACATTTATAAAAAAAACAAACAAACAAAAAAAACACTAGTAGTACACATGAATCACCCTAAATGTATGCATTATTTCTGCATATATAAGCACAAGTCCTCTGTCACTGTGAATTTATGCACAGTCCTACTCCTGCTCACACAAATACTAATTAATTTGCACAAGCTCATACATTGTTACTGCTATCGTGGTTTGTACAAACACAGATGAGGCTGTAGTGGGAGTTATGCTCCTTTGAGCCAATCGGTGCTTTAACAGAGTAAGCAGCACTCCCTGGTGGTGTTACACATGCTTCAGCGGTCAGACGTTAGGCGTGAAGAGTAAGCACTACTTTATGATTATTTATCATTTCTATTTTCATACTCTGCATAAATCAGAGACAAGGTATTTCCAATTCATCTTCTTTTGTTGTGCTATAACAATGTGCTGCCCACACCATGAGACTGCAATTCTGAAAGATGTCTGTTTTACATGCTTTGTGTTTTCACTGTTTGTGTGTTTCAACAGTGAATAGATTAATCTGTGATACAGAATGGAAACATTTTGCCAGTGTGCAAACTATGCCATAGGTTGCAGTGGCGCTCAGTTTTCACCTTTTCTTGGATAGAAATGACAAGAAGAACATTTATAAAGCACTTGATTTAGCTTTTATTTATATATTTCATAATGTGTTCAATAAGACTAAGACAACAGAGGAAACACTGCTGTGCTGTCTCAGCAGCACAGAGCCAAAGACAGGGGAATACTGATTATTTTAATAATACTGGTCCATTTTATGGAAATTATGTTTAATTAAAAATCTGTTTTCCAAAATTGAGAGGGAAAATCTGTATGAATGTTATTGTTGATTTTTAAATGGAAATTAATTTAAAGGACTATTTTCATTGCTTTAATAGTAAGCAACACACAGCATAATTTTGTTTTTATTTGTGAGTGTTCTTACCAATAAAAATCCATTAGGAATCATACTAAATATATGTTAAAAATATATATATTAAAAAAACAATTTTGTTAATTTCTAATGGTGAAAGTTCAGAAAAATGTGAATACATGGGAAAAAGTAGCACATTGTCCCCCCAAAATGTCATGAATTCTATCATCAGAGGAAGCTTTTAAGGCTCATTTTCATCCGCAGTCTCATTGCAGGCCACAAACATCTAATTATTAGCCAAATATCATTAGCATTCTTCTATCTTGGATAACTATTCATCACAGAAGCTAATTATTAAATTTTCTCTAAATAATAATGTAATTTTTATGTTGCAGCTGCAGAGAAAGAGGCACATAGGAAATGATATTGTGGCCATCGTATTCCAAGAAGAAAACACTCCATTTGTTCCAGATATGATTGCCTCCAACTTTCTCCATGCCTATATTGTAGTCCAAGTCATGAACCCCTGCTCTGATAATGTGCTTTACAAGGTGATGTATTTTTCTCATTGTAGCCTTATTCTGATTCTTTTTAATGACTAGTGATAATTACCCCCCCCCCCCCCCAAAGGGGAGGCAAGGGGTATTGTTTTTGGTTCAGTTTTTTTTTTTTTTGTTTGTTAACACTTTAGTAGCAAAACTTTTGGTTGAATTCATATCAAATTGGGTTTATAGGTTACCAGTGACCCAGAATAGATGTGGTTATATTTTGGGAAAAGTCGGTAAAAGTTCAAATTTTTAATGAATTTTTCTTTTTTTTCCCCTCCTATTTACATATAATGGGCAAAATTTCAAATGTCTATTACAGCATCAATTTTGTTTCAATTTACTTCAAACTTCACACATATATAGAGGCAACTGATATGCTGACATCAGCACATGCATAGACATGATAACATCAGATGGATTGATGCCAAAATAAGCAACAATACGTGCAAGGGGTGAGGTTTGTTGTGCCTGGCACCTCTTGTTCATCTTGTTTTACATTTCTAGGTATCAGTGACAGCGAGGGATGATGTACCTTTCTTTGGCCCCGCCCTTCCAAACCCTGCTATCTTTAAAAAGGTAAGACAGAGACCAGCTTTTTGCATTCTCTAACCTGTGTGTTTCAGTTCTGATGCCTTCTGTTTCTGTTTATTCTCTCTCAGGGTCCTGAATTCCATGAATTCCTTTTCACGAAACTAATCAATGCAGAGTATGCATGCTACAAAGCTGAGAAATTTGCCAAATTAGAGGTGAGTTATTGAAAAGAATTGAACATGTCAGCTAGAGCTGTATGCCACTTCCCTTTGTTTTGATCCATTATTAATGTGTGAATATGTGTGTGTGTGTGTGTGTGTGTGTGTGTGTGTGTGTGTGTGTGTGTGTGCGTGCGTGCGTGCGTGCGTGCGTGCGTGCGTGCGCGTAAGGAGCGAACACGGTCTGCCTTGTTAGAAACGTTGTATGAGGAGCTCCATATAAACAGCCAGGCCATGATGGGTGTCGGAGGCGAAGATGACAAACTGGAAAATGGGAGTGGAGGAGGAGGGGGCTTCTTTGAGTCGTTCAAGGTAACCGGAGGGGCTTCCACAGAGGCACACCTCTGTTCCTCAGCTCCACAATGTATTGATCATACTATTATATTAACATTTCCTCACAAGTATTCATATTATTACATATGGAGGGACCAAAACATTAGTAATATCACAAGTGACATTTTAGACCCTCTGGACCTTTTCAAAAGGATTTTTAATGTTGATGAAGGGTTAAAATGTTAATATGATAGCGTGATCAATATGTCGGGATGTTTTAACACAAATTGAAAGAAAATGGCTTGATAAACTAAGCAAAAGCCCCTTTTATATATTGTAGATTGATGTTTTAGTCGAATTCATAGCTAGCCATTATTTGACCTGTTAAAGAGGAAAATATGTTTGCAAATGATTAAGTGACTTTGAGTAGGAGTCAGTGCTGTTTTACCGGATGTTTAATGTTCCTTCTATGCATGTGAAAACTGGATGTGTTCTCTCTGGCAGTCTCTCAGGACTGCTTTCCTTTCTACATGTATGAAGACGGCTGTGCTGTGGGGGCTTTATCGATTCTCTCTATTTCTCTGCTAATCTCAATGAAGAGACGCTACCTTCTGGAACACACTGCTCTTGGCTCCTCAGCTTTCCTTCCACATGCTTCCCAGCTCTGTTGTGCTATTTTTTTCTCTGCATGCCCCAGTTTGCAGTCACTGGTCACTTATTCCAGAGAATCTGTCACTTTCATATGTCAGTATAAAAGGAATGGGTATGACTCTTTCGCCATCAGATGCCACTGCTTTTCCTGTGTTTTCCATGTCTGCAAAAAGTGCACCGGGCTTTAAACATCTGTGGCTGTGTTTAATCTCAGTGTGGTCAGACATCTGTGAGCCACTTGGCCCTTCTATTTCCCTTCTCCTCTTTACCACCTACCTAAATGTAGCGACTCATCTGAACCCCCCTCGGGGCACTAAAGCTTAGCAGTGTTCTCCGCCGCTTCCTTGTCTGTCAGGATTAACGTCAGACCAGTGCCCTCTGCCTGTAGTGGTCAGCGTTCAGGGACAGCCTCGAGGCTCCTCTCAGCTTCTTCTTCGTACTGCGATGCTCAGTGGTCACAAGGGTCAGTGCCATCTGAATGAATATCCTCCTCCTCGTCTTTCTCTGTAGCGGGTGATCCGCAGCAGGAGCCAATCTATGGACGCCATGGGTCTTACTCTCAAGAAGCCACACACAGTCTCCACTAGCCTCAGCAGCAACTTTAACCACAACCCCGCAGACAGCCCCAAATTCCCAGGGATAGTAAGTACAGTGCCACGCCTCCTGGTGTTGAGTGAGGCCAGTCTCGCTCCCTCTGCCTCTTTAATACCCCCCAGCTTTTCTAGTACAGTTTATGCCCCCTCCCTCACTTGCCTGCTGCACTAACATCTCACAGAGATGGGCTGCACCTGCGATGCTCATGTAGAGCGTTTATGCCTGAAACTTAAACTTAGCTTCCACATTGCAGTTGCACTTTGTTTCCCACCACAAAATGGACTGGACACTCACTGAATTTAATCATTCCAGGGCACAAGATAAATTTGTTCTTTGGTTTAGAGCTGTTTTAATGCTAATGTTTGTTTTTTTTTCTTGTTTTCTCATTATCTAAATCCCCATGCTTTTGGATTGATCATTAGCAATCACTTGAATTTTAATGAATGTGGGTTAAATCCTGTGTTTACGAGTGTGTGTACGCATGAGATGCCAGTGAAAGCTTGAGGGTATATTTGGTGATCACATATTAAAACTGAAATTATCTGTCATTAAGTAAAGACCTTTACCTGTGGCCTTCAAAGTTTTGGCATTTCTGAGTTTAATGAACTTAAAACACTGCAGTACACAGTATTTCACAGCTTTGCATTGTTCCAGTTGACGGTAAAGAACCCAACGCTTTTCCGTTAAAGAGGTATAAGGTCTTTACTTAACACTGGTCATATGTATGTTTGCTAATGTAATGTACAATATGCACAAACTGTTCATTTTTTTGGATCATTTTGATAAAATGTACTGATTTGTATGGAGGTGAACATCATGAAACTTGAATGTGTTTGAATTAAGTATCAGTGGGATATTTCAGTGTTGTAGACAAAGTCAGAAGTCCAAGCTTCAGTACACCAATGCCCCATTCTTAAGGATCAATGGTTAATTTTCCACTCTAACTAACAGGACTATTATTAACACACATGCTCTATTAGTAGATATATAGTAACTGAAGCTTGCTTTTCATCCCTAACCTTGTCTTGATATGAGATCTGATGTATAACATGTTGAATGTCCTCCTTGGCTGTTTTGTTCTGTTCTTCATCCTCTTCCTCACAGGCGTGTGACTCACATAACTGGCTCATCATTTCTCTCTCCCATTCAGCTGCCTGTGTTGTTCCCATGGAGCCAAAATGTCGCCCTTTGTATTCTGCAGTTAACACATGCTTTGTATTTTGTTTGAACAACATGACTTACTGCATGAAATCTCATTTATATTTGTATATATCTCATGTTTTCTCTTCCCCCTTACCCTTCTCTCTCCCTTTTGTCCTCTGTCCTCATCTGTCCCTTTCTCTCCCTCCTTCTCTCTCTCTCTATTTGTCTGTCTGTCTCTCTCTCTCTCTCTCTCTCCTTCCTCTATCTGTGTGGCTCAGTCATTGCTTGTCCCAGGCAAAAGTCCCAGTAAATATGGACGTCGAGGCAGTGCCATAGGGATAGGAACAGTAGAAGAGGTTCATGTCTAATTCTAACTACACTCTAACTTTCTTCTTTGCTTGATTTTGTTTGCATGGCTTCAATGCATCATGACCACACTGTCTATAGTGTACATTTTAAGACCCTAATGTGCATTAAATGTAGCACATAGTAAACGTTTAACACAAGGTGAATTATAATAAGTGTTAAGAGTTGGTTTAGATATTATGGCTTCAAATTTTCACATTAAATCCACCAATTTGAATTATTTAGGTTTTATACAAGACTACAATAGCAGAAGCACTCATATGTTAAAATATAAGCAGCTTTGTAATGTGAATATAGTACGTAGACATTAAAATTCTTATTTACGCTGCTTCTTAGTTCTTTACAGACTTAAAGTTGAGGATTCTGTTTCTATTCTCATTTTCCTATCAGCTTTACTGCAGTGTGTTTTCAACTTAGCTTCTTTTGACTAATCTGTGTTTTAATCCCAGTATGCTTAATTCTCTATTTGTTTAAAAAAAAAAATGAATATTAATGATTTAATGTCCCCCTTACTGAAGAATTGTATAAAAAAAAAAAGAAAAAAAAGAATCCTCCTCCTGCTCTTTGAAGCCACATTGAATAAAAGGCTTTTTCAAGTCCTTATTTTCAGAGCCTTAAAAGGGAGATTGAATGAACAAAGCAGTCGCTGAGAAAGCATATTTAGTGGTAGGGCCTGGAGCCTTTAAATCCATCTTTCATCTCCCGCCTTAGTGTGCTCTGCTCTGGCTGAAAGACTGGCACTGGTGCTTGACATTAAGCTGCTAACTGCATATTTTAACTTCTTTTTCATCAGAGAGCAGCGATGGTCTGATCATTTAGAGCTACATACTTTTAAATGTATTTTTCCAAGTGAATTACCAAAAATGAAATTAAATGGCCATTATCTCTTTTGAAGAGCAAATAAGAAATTTTCTACTATGTAAATAATGAATGCATTGATACGCACCAAGCCTAATATTATTTAAAGAGGTTTGAAGTATTTTAACTTTGACTCTGACTGTCTCTTCTCTCTCCATGGCAGTCCTTGATCATACCAGGGAAAAGTCCAACCAGGAAAAAGTCTGGTCCTTTCAGCTCCAGGCGAAGCAGTGCCATTGGCATCGAAAACATTCAAGAAGTCCAAGAGAAGAGGTGAGAGAAGACTCCTTCACAATCTCACATAGCCAGACCTATCTTCATGCTTGGTTAGCACTGCGCCAGTGCTGTAAGTCTGGCATCTTCCACTATCATTCTGGAATAGAGGTAAAAGTTATCTGGGTAGTTCCACTAGTTCTTGGGCAGCACGAAGCACAGTATTCTGCAACAGTGCGTTTGCAAAATAGTGTGCAGAGAGAAGCTGCTTTAGTGGAAGATGGGCGCATGTCAGGATATTAAAATTACTAAATCCCTCCAAAAATGTCAAAACCTACCATTTTCAAGGGGTATTTGGAGCTCACATAGATAGCAGACAAAAGGTATAGGAGAATCCAACAGAAATATTCAACCTTATTTTACCGGAATAGTTCCCAGTACCATTTGCACAGTAATGCTATGCTGAATTTTGTAAGTGGATGCATAGGCCACCACTATATTGTTTATCTCTCATATTTTATTTTGAAGCTTTGCCCCGTTGGTGGCAAAGCTTCAGATTCATTAAATAAGGACAAGTTGAGACTGAATCTAAAAGTGGCCCAAACTTATTCAGACTCTACATTGAAGTCAAATGTGTACAACACAAATGATATGGAATCTGCTATTTGTTCAATATGACTATGTGGTCCCAAATAAGATACAACTCAGGTTTTTTGCAATGCCATCTCATTCATATAGAAATTATTTCAACTTACTGTGTATCTCATTCCTCATAATTCTGTTCTGGCAAAACTCCCACTTAACTTTGTTTCCCTTCATCCTCATCCTCCTCATCAGGATATTCATGCTGGTCAACTCAGGATAGTGACTAGTTTACATTGAAATATAGCATCAGATACATTTAAAAAAAATAATGTGTGAAGCCAAACAAAACATCAGATCTGGCCAAAAAATCCAAATCGAGCACTAAGTCTTTGATTGATCGCAGCCTTAGAATTAAAGTTTACTGAATTTTTTTATTAGAATATCAATGTGTTGCTTTTGTCTGTTGGACCTTATTTGTGATCAGTGATTTTTTGTTCCACATCTCTAATGCAGCAGTAGAGAGAGTTCTCCAAATACCCAGAAGACCCCTGACAGTGGTCACGTCTCTCAAGATCCTAAATCTGACAACTCGTCCAATCAGAGCTCTCCTGAGGTGCTCACAACTGCCAAGAACAGGTGTGTAAAACTGACACTTGATATGAATATGAATCAAATAAGCGATACCTTTGTGGTATCATACTAACTGTGTGTTAGTGGGTTGTCAACCATCGCTGCAGCGTGTTAAATGACTGTATCTCAAACATAAGATAAATTCAGACTTGGCTGTGTGGAGAGTGGTTAACCCAGGGTGTAGTTCTTATCTTGGTGGCAGGGCCCCATCCATCACTGAGGGTCATGACCTCTCCCGCTCCTCCTCCAACGCTAGCAGCTTCGCCAGTGTGGTGGAGGAGAACGAAACAGAGGCCACAGAGGACTATGATACCGGCATGGTGAGTGGCACAGTCAGATGTGCATGTGTGTACAAGACAAACATTTGTGTCGTGGATACTTGTCTTCCAGTCTAAAATCTCCTCTTCACACTCCCCAGGAGAGTCTGTCATCTGCGGGGACTCCTCACAAGCGAGACTCCCTCACCTACAGCACCTGGCTGGAGGACAGCATGAGCAGCACCAGTACAACCAGTCGTGGTAGCTCCCCAGGTGAGGAAAAAGCAGATCCAGGAAGTTGACACCGACTTGACACCACATGATATTAAAGCTTTCAAAATAAGGGAGCATGGTTTAGGAGAATAAAGGAAGAAGAAATAGGACAATCATGGACATTTGTATTTTACTGATATTTCAGTTCATCTTTAGCGTATTACAAAAGTTATAACAGGTGATTGTGTTATAGCATATTCTGTATATGACTGTTTGTGGGACTTTCCATCAGGGCCTGGTAAACCTGAACGAGGAAAGGGGACAGACATCCGTATCAAACTGGAACGACCACACGATCATCAGTCCTCATCAGTGAGTAAAACTCACATGGCTTAAGAACCATCAACATCACACTAATTGTTCTAAGACTGTTAATGTTGTCATTTTGAATTAGCGTTGCACTGAATAGCTGCAACTATACAGTGTCTCTGCTCTACTGATCTGCAGCGCTGCATTTTAATACAGTTGTGGAAAAAATTATTAGACCACCCTTGCTTCCTTCAATTTCTTGTTCATTTTAATGCCTGGTACAACTAAAGGTACATCTGTTTGGACAAATACAAAAACAACAAAAAAAGCTCTTACGAGTTTAATTTCAGAGCTGATATCTAGCCATTTTCCATGTTTTCTTGATAATAACCAAAATCACTTCAGTTCTTACATCAATAGCTATGGCATTGTACTGCCAAAAACAGTGCTTTTAAGGCATTCCATATTTTCTTTTTTGTCTGTTTTAGTTGCACGATACACACAGGAATTGGTACTTGATTGCATAACCATTGTTTTTGATGATTTTTGATGATCTAATAATTTTTTCCGTAACTGTATAATGTTTTGTTGCTGTTTTTTTAATGTATGTCTATGCATTTCCATCTGCAGAATTGTTAACCTCAGTCACCTGGTTGTATCCTGGATCTCCATATTCAGGTAAGACATGGATTTAAAGTATTTAGGCATGGACCACACAAATATATGAAAATGTTAAATTACTACAATTAACAATCTAAATTTTCTGACACCTTACTTATTGATGGAGTTTTAATCCAATGTGTTTGCCACTTTCAAAGCATTCCCATAAGTCACAGTCCTTCTGGGAGATGAGATGAGTACAGGCGTTTGCCATGACCAATGATAAGAAGGAAGAAGACGGCGTAGAGGAGTGGAGGCAGGTGGAGCCAGGCCAGTCTGCTGCTCTGTGAAGCGAGAGCTGGCGAAGAAGACGCACAAAGAGGGGCCAGCTTTTGCACAATGTTGTTTCCTTTCACTCTCATCTTTGCCTGTTCGCACGTCTGTTGCCTAGTTGTAATTTTGTAACCTGATTGTTTTTAAAGCACCCATTTACCTATGAATTCAACTGTTTTATTTGTAAAATATATTAGTTTGCTTCTATGTGTTGTTCAAGTTTAGTTGTGCTGGCTATACAGGGTAAAGACAGTACCACTGAGCTGTTTGTAGAGATTTTTAAGGGGTCATAAGTGCTTAAATTTTGTTTTATTTTTTTTAAGGAAACAAGTTGTAATAAAGATCTCTAATGTATACATAGAGTAAAACCAAATATTACACATCAGTACTCTTTTTTAACAAAACATTGATAGGATTGCTCTAGCGGATGTTGTAAAATGTGACTGTTATGGTGGCAAAAATCCAAACACAGGTAATATAGTAGCTGCCCAAGTATACAGTTAGACTTCTGTTTTAATAGATGTCTAACCATTGTATAGCTGCCATGATTGTTGTATTTCCTCAGCCACTTAAATCTCCATAATATTAGATTTCCAGTTTAACACTTAAGGTAACAATGAAGATAACACATTTGCAAAATGAAATGAAATCGCCTTAAAACCTCAGTTACTTTGTCCCTTTTATTTTACCTCACTTTTTTGATCCACATGATTCATAGCCAAAAATGGGACAGCAGTATTAGAAAATTAAATGTACAACTAATATATTCAGTATAATTTTAAGCACACTAGTTTCTTAAATGTGGTGGTGCCATGCAGCTACCCACTGTCTGTATAGTCTACTATAAAGTAATATAAGGATATATCCTTCATTGACTGATCTGAATGCTTTGATCATCTTGTCAGTTGGTGTAAGTGTCTACATTTTGTTCCAAGTTGCATTTTTCTTTATATGTTTTTATTTATTGATTTGGTTGAAGTGTCATTTATGGTGTACATCTGTTATACTGTACCTCTATGGTGACTACATGCAGCCTCCTGTCATAAGCTTATACTGTTAGTGTTGCTTTGAAGTAAATTATAATGTCTGCATCTGTATAGCTCTGTCTTTTTCAGGGGTCAGATCTCTTTTTGCGCAGTACATTTAAAATGCAATTTAATAAAACAGTGAATATTTATTTGTTTTTGGGTGGGAAAATAGCTCTGAACACAACTACTGATTTTGTAAATAGAGGTTGCATTGGAGTACATAATATATAATGTATAGGCCACTGAGTGAAGATGAAATGACCAACACCATGGAAATACTGCCAAGTTACCAGTGTATTTTTTCTCATATCCTTAACTTTGAATATTATTTTGAAACAATTTTTCGAATAAACTGATTTTAAAAGTTTTTTTCAGACTGTTCTGTAAAAGGGAAAAGCTTCCAGCTGATCATTTCAGTTGCCTTATCATCACAAACTGTTGGTGTATGTTTAGACAGAAGAGTAAATACTTAATAGCCAGCAGGATTTACAATGACATGAATGTTTTGTTGTTGTTATTTTTATTGTAAATAAATATGCTGAGAACTTGAATTCCACTGTACGCATTCTGATTTCCTTTGAACTGTAGTTAATGTCAGTATTGTGTGGTTTTCTTAAAAAAAAAAAAGCCCAACTTTGAAAACCACAGAATAAAAATCACTGCTATGGAATTCCTATACATTGTAGATGCTCCATTTTCCACAGTCTTAATGAAAACTGAGAGAGAAAGCCCCATGAATAAATGATTTGATGTGGCTGCCCACAAGTATGTAAAACTGGAGCAATCTAAAAGTGGATTCTTCCTTGGTTATACAACTGTGCCACATGGAAGAGAGAAGCATGCATTTGTAGTGTATCAAATAAAATTGGACTACATTGTGGGTGTAATGGGATTTCCAGATGTATCCATACACAATCCTCTAATGGACATGCTTAAAAATGTCTTGACAAATGAGGTCTACCATCTTACACTGGTAAAAGTACAAGTGACACATGACAGAGGACCTTGGGAAATAGTATTTCTTCTCTTGTCGGGTTAGATTCTATTTTTCTTTTTGTACATTGTTAACATGTAGGTTCCCATGTGGGGAATAACTTTAATACTTACCGTAAATAAAAAGTTAGTCATTGTGAGTCTGGGCTTTAACCACTGCTTTATGAAGATATTAAACATTCAGACGCACACATACAGGCTACTCTAGCACAGTATCCTACTAATGTTTGCCATGCATCCAAATGCAATATTACACCCTGCTCTATTCTTGATTGTGTTACATATCATTTGGATTGCACAACACGAGGCTATTTGCTATGTGTGGAATTATCACTGTCATTCAAGCTGCAGACAACCCCAGGCAATTTGCTCTCTGTATATTTGTTCATTGTGGTTATTTGGATGTGATACAGTCTCCTATATCCACGTTTAGTAGACCAATCCATGTAATTTGTAATGACATTGTCCATTTGAGATGAATAATTATGGGTAATTTTAAGTAATGGTGCTTGTTAGACCTTCAATACTGAACATATCCAATAAAAAATAAATAAATAAATAAAATAAATTATTATTATTATTATTATTATTATTATTATTATTATTATTATTATTATTATTATTATTTGTAGTAGTAGTAGTAGTAGTTGTATAGGCGGAACCTTTGTGAACGCTCCGAAACAGGAGGTGGATTCATTTTGTGTCGGACCGGAAAATATTTACCGGAGTCACATTGAAGAGCTACCAACTTATACATGTCCGGTCACTGTACTGTTTTGCAAGGTAATGCACTTATTAATTTGATATTTCGTTTTTTCTTGAATGTGGGCCATATACATAAATAATTATTATCTTACCAACCAAAAATATCATGAATTTAGGTCCGAGGGGAATCTACAGCGTTAGCTAGCTAGCATTAGCATCAGCCTAAGTCTTATACCGGCGTAATGAAAGTATACAGTTTATTTTTAAGCATCCATTTAAATGTGAATGTTTTAAGTGATACAAAAAGAGTAGTGCATGGTTTCACTATATTGCTGTTAATTAACGGGCTCGGTATCCTAGGGCATTACATTTGGGCACGTTTTACTGCTCAATAAGCGAAGAGAAGCGGTAAAATTATTCCCAATGTCATAAATTTCTAGTTCGATGTGCTGTCAACATTTGATCCTGAAGTGATTCTGGATAACAACCTTTAAACATGCAATACATATTTTTCTCATATCCACAGGATAAGTGAGCAGTCAAGGCATTCCTAATGACTTCATGTGAATGATCATCAAAGATGTTCACCTCTAAATTCTTATCTCGTCTGGGTTTATTACACAGAGCAACATGTAAGTATGAAAAACCAGTCCACACTTTGGTCAAACTGAAACGTGTAATACGTCATCCCTGAAATCAAACCTTGCCACAGGGTTGTATTGTTTAAGTTTTACCAAAGATGTTTCAGTGACAGGTGGATTCATCATTCACTGTTATGGCAAATGCTGTTAAGGTTTATGCTTAGCAGTAGACCAACTAAGAGTAGACTCTACTTTTCTAAATATAGGTTTGTATTGTTCAACCTCAAATAAGAAATGAAATACACAGTATGGAATGTAGTGACATTAAACTGTTTTTTGACTTGTGTTTCATGCTAACCTCTATGAATGCAGAAAAAAAAAAAAGTTTTGTCTGGTCAACTTCCTCTCACCTCTCACATTAAGGCTGTAATGCATACAAGAAAAGATACAGGAGCAGTTTAGATAATGATAATGAATTCAGTGTAGTTTGAAATGATTTAATCATCATTTTGTATCATTCAGGAAAGCTCTTGTCCTTTAGGATCAAACACAGGCAGAGGATTGGCAGTTTGTTAAATGTGTTGAAAGTTAGTGAAATGTTTAAATGAAATGTTTGTCGAAGAAAGATTGAAAGGTATTTAAATAAATATATACATCTCTCTACTGTGCAGAACAGAATTAAGAAATCTAAGAACCTGAATGCAATTCAATGTGTTTAAGGGCAAGGACACAAGCTGATCACTGATATTTCTGATCCTCAGACAGCACTGCACCTAGAACATCATTCATCCACATGGGTTCAGGAGCACTGTAGCAGTCCTTAGTAAAGCACTGATATATGGAGTTACATCCACAAATGCCTCTCAGCTGTAGACGAATGACAGTTTATGATGTGGTTCCATCTCAGGGATCTCAGATCATGGTGTTTAGCTACTGCCCTTGTCCTTCATTTACTGAAATACATTCAGATTCATTGAGTCCCAGAGGTTGAATTACCCAAACCCTTTCTTTAAAGAGCATAGTTTTTAGACAATCCAATTATTTTCTCAGATTTTTTGATAAAATGGTGATCTTCAGCCTGTCTTTGTTCTACACTTTTCATGGATGCTGCCATTGTACCAAATCATGATTACAGTCACTTCTTCACTTCAACTGCTTCAAATCACATTGTTTATCATTACCTATAAATTGCATCTGTTCCACCCTTTTCGTTGAATGTGTTGTGGCTTGAACATGATGTACGGATGTATGTATGTTTACAAATAAAATACAGTTGATATGTCGTGTTCATTCTGTCTACGGTGAAATACAGTTGTAAGTAAATTTTAATATGGCTGCATTCTTTTTTAATTTGCATTTTCCATACTGTTTCAACTTTTTCTAATTTGGGGTTGTGGTCAAAATGACAAAATATAAAACATTGATTGTACATATTTTTCTCTTACACCAGGCTCACTTCAAACTTGCGGAGAAATTTTCAGAAGCCCTGTCCAGCGGGTTCTTCCTGCTTACTGCTCTTCAAATAAAGAGAGAAACTACTCAACAGCAGCAGACAACACATCTCCTCCTCGATGGGTTCAGCTTGAGCCAGAACTTGACGAGGCTCTCGTGCCTCGTAAGATGTCAGTAAGTCCTCTGGAGAGCTGGCTCTCCCTGCGTTACTCTCTGCCCCCTTTGCTGGAATCTGCTCCGCCACAGGAGGATTTAGAAGTGCTGGAGGAGAAGGTCCTTCCACCCATTTTGGTCCCTGTCTTAGAGGATGGTGAGGGTTCAGTCACACCACTTAAGTGTAAGAATGATATAGAGATCCGTCGGCGGAAGATGAATCGGCATAAATACAAAAAGCTGCAAAAAAGGACTAAATTCCTGAGGAGGAGAGTGCTGGAGGGCAGAGGGAGAAGGAAGCAGGTGAGTTTTCTCAGTTTAAACGTAGATCATACGGGCATTTCACAACATGATTTGTTACTCTCTTGACCCTGATCTTTTTTCCAGTATCATCTGTAAATGTTCATACTTCACCTTCAGACGATAAACAGTTGTGATATATGCTTGTGTAACCAAATCCTAACCAAAAAAAGAACGATTTTTAATTTATACAGTCAAATATAAATATGACTTTGGGACTTCTCTGTTACAGAAAAGGTTTGAGGAGGATCTCAAGAGGATTTGGACACGTGCTGGACTAAAAAAGGCCCCACAAGGATGGACGACACCTAAGATCTTCCTTAAACGGCACGGAAATAAATATAACTGAAAAATCACACTGTAATTTGAGTTTGTGTTACCTCCTCCTCACAGATCATACACACAATTGAAAAAAGTCAACCTACTGTCAGCACCTTGCAGCAAAAAGCATGTTTCACTGATGACAACATCATCTGTGTACAACTGTTTTTTTTTTTAGTACATTATCCAATAAAAACTATTGAACTAAAGACATCTGTTTCTCCAATTCGTTATGCTGTTGCAGCCTACATTTTCTCTCTTCCAGCTGCAGGGGGCAGTGTAGTACTATATATGACAATCTCCCGATGCTTAATTGCTATTGTCAAGTATGTCTCAGGTTAAAATAAATTATACCGTAACATTCCCTGTAATAAATGTTTCTATTTATGCCACAGTTGAAGCTGATATAAGTGTCAGCATTGTAATCTTAGAAGAATAGAAAGATTAACCAATAGACTATAATTATTTTGATAACATTGCTTTTCTTGTGTGCAAGTTTTGCTTTGTATTCATTCGTAGACGTTGCAAGTGTAACTAAACTAGTTACATTAATCATTTGAAGTTATTTTTAAGTGATTAAGATTGAAAGTAAAAGTTCATCTATATTCAGGTGATGTAAACATACAAAAAAAACAAACAAACCAAAAACCTGCCTGTACCTGTAGTTGTGCCCTTTGAAGCTTTTACTGTGTTTTGGTTTTAGTCTTGGCTGTTGCCTTATTTTTATTCAGTTCTATTCGAGTCTCGTTAAATCATCATTTCTTGTTTTCTAGTTTTAGTTTTGTTTGTAAAATTCCCCGTTTAGTCACCTATTACTCCACATTTTTGGGACTAGAACATCCACCACAGTGTTGGATTTCATTGGCTGACTTGGGCGGAGCGTGTGCAGGATCCAGACTGTAGGAATCAAACTAAATACAGCTGGACTGTCTTTCGCTCAACTTGGGGCATTCTTGTGCTCTTTGTCCGGCTCGTATCATACCTGCAAACCCCCCCTAACAAAGATGCACCTGGACATGACGCTCCTTCAAAGTAAGTTCTGTAGACAGAAATAGAAGAAAATGAACTACTCTGAACTTTGTACATCTGCATCCATTCTTTAAGTTGCTGTAGGGAAGAAAAGCAGAGTGTTGTGCAGTTTGTTTTTCTTTACTATAGAATTTGCTCAGGAAAGTTGTTTTAAAAAATCTATTAAAGACCAACAAAAGTCTAGTTTAGTATCAGTAAAGTGCAGAAAGTTATTATAATTTGCACATTTGTGATTATTTACTTTTGTATCAATAGTGTTAAGACTTGCTTTTTTATCTATCTATCTATCTATCTATCTATCTATCTATCTATCTATCTATCTATCTATCTATCTATCTATCTATCTATCTATCTATCTATCTATCTATCTATCTATCTATCTATCTATCTATCTATCTATCTATCTATCTAATTGTTAGTGTAAAAGTGAAACTATTCTTGTGTACAGTAACTGTGGACTTGCCTGTTGATACAGTGTGTGTATATGGGATTTTTTTATGGCTTCAGCCCAATGTGTTTCTAGTTAACTGCGGTCTGAGTCGAGGAGTCAGCACAATCCAGCACCCAGTCATTATATGTGTCAGTAATGAGTGTTTCACCACGAGTGGGTTTCTTTGAGGCCGGACACCGTGGAGGAGGGGGATTGCCACTCCATCCTTGTTTATGATTGGCCTCTGTCTTAATTGACGGGCACGAACAACAAGGTATGGAAAAGATTAGAAACTGGGGGAAATAGTAAGCGGTTGGGATGAGATGCCCTTATAAACAATAAACAGACCCGGGTAGAATAAGGTGACGTATGTCAAACTCAACCGTTTCACTAGGCATCGACTTTTCAGAGAGGTTTGTTAAACAGAAATATACATTATAGAAAGATAAATGATAATAAAGCGAGGCCTACTGTATAGAGTTCTAATGAAAACATCCATTTAACCCTTACAGACCTACAACTATGTCTGTACTGACTCCCAAATCAGTTGTTCTCTACATTTAACTTATCCTTCATGATTTATTATAGCATTAACCACATTTTTTTTTAACTGAAAATCAAGAATTTTCCTTCATTTTATTTGCCAGTTACCTAAATGTTCATATAATCTCAGAGTAAATTCAAAGGCTATTGCATCAAAAACAGAGAAAACTGTAGAAAAAGTAACTTTTTCAGCAAAAATATCATTAACCAAACATACCATGCATCTCTAACCACTGTCGTTTGTCAAACTACATGAGTTTTACAGGGGAATCAACATTGCACAAGATGACAGTGTTTTCATGTTTTCTACGGAGCCTCTGAACATCCAAATAAGACACAGCTGATGCTGCTGACAAGCTGAGGAACTGCATTTTTTCCTGAATTATTTACATGTATTGATAGGGTTAGTGGATAAGGTCTTTGAGGGTTAGATCCGTCAAGAAAAAATACACATCAGATACATATTATGTGGCTATAGAAAGCAGCAAAATATATTTAAGGCCAAATGTCTTTAACCTAAAATTCCATTTGATGGATTAATAGTCTGAACCACTGAAAATGACTTAGTTGATATAAAAAGCTTGCAAATGTCTTTGTTTACACATGCATAACTTATAGCTCTGTTCTACAGTTTTTCAGGGGGAATTACATGCTTCAGGGTGAAATGTGCTAAATCTTAGATGCTTTTATTAGATTAACTGGAAAACAAATGACAGAAGTGCTGGTTGAGTACTGTTTTCAAGATATATGATGGAGTGTTATAACATACATAGATAGTTTTAGGTATATTTATATAATAGATTTATACATCTGACACTAGAAGGAATGAATGTAAAACACAGACAATGTCAAAAAGAACTGGTAGCTCAGTCACAACTATTCACTTTGAATAAAACAATACAGTATCCAACCTAATACTGTATCTTAACTTATTTTGTCTTTATTTGTGACCCAGATTTGTTAAAGGTCACTGTTTTTGTTCTGGCAGTATTTTGCTCACAGCCCAGTGTTGCTGCCTTGAAGAAATTATTAACAAATACTCTAACCCCTTGAAAAAAATCTTGAATAAATGGGTATTGTATATAGTATCTGGATGCAATAAAACAGCGTTTTCCTGCTGCGCTGTTCTACCGGAGAGTCAACAGGCCCTCAAAGCGTCTGAATGTGCCTTTGTATGTTTAGCTGAATCTGCAGCTGGACACATTTATTCTGTGACAGAGCTGTGAGTAAACTTCACACACACGCAACATCTGTGAATCACAGAAATTCTGCTGCGCAAATTCATGCTTTACGGTTGAGTAGAGCCCATCATTGTTTTTTTCATACCTTAGGGACAGCTTTCTGTTAATGTAATGTAATCCATCTGATTCCAGGGATTACTAATAAAAACAGTTCTATTGCATGTCATTTGGTAAATACCTATTATTAAGTGTGGTAATTCAGTAGCACATTGTTAGGTCTTTAGTGTTAAACCAGCCTCTTGAGTCATCAGCCTGTGTGTCTGGAGGAGAGATGAGAGAAAATTACAGGGTCTGGGACACTTTGTTTTACCTTCTGCTTGAAAGTTTATACCCTTCAATAGAAAACCCACCAAACTTTTCCAGTATACGATCCGTTCCATTATGCCAGTATGTGTGCTAAAATAATTTCACTGAGTTTGATGTATTATTATTATTATATACTCTCATAAAAACACTGCATGCTCTGCTCAGCGTTCACCAAATCCCTACATAAAGCAGAGTGAAGCTTTGTTTGGATGAAATATTCCTCATTTTCCTGTTGCCTGCATGCACATGAGGTCAAAAAGCCACATGCAGCTGTGATGAATAAAACACCTGGATAGTAATACTTAACAAAACCATAACCCAGGAAAATATGTTTTCTGCACAGAAATATTTATGATGGTGATATTTAGTGGTTGATTATAGCATGGACCAAACTTTCATGTGATAAAATAAATGTTTTAACCCTTTTTTCAGTCAAGTGACTATTTTTTTTTTGTAAGTTCCATTTACATTACAAGACAGTGACAGCAGTAGTTACAGTGAGGACAGTGATTCAACAATCTCAGGTCCAATGTGGTCTACAGGGTCTGTAAGGTCCACCTCTGCATGAACAGTGAGTGTACCTGCTTTGTTTGGTACCATGAAGTAATGGTACTAATGTAAGGAATGATGTTCAAAGGGATAATGTGGATGTGGACAGGTGTCTGGATCAGCACGCATGTTGGTCTAATGTTCTAAAATACATGTTCCTTTACATTACATGGGTTTTTCTTGTATTTTTTGTATTTACTTTTTGTATTTTTTAATGCCACTTTCGGGTAAGGAACCAAATATGGTAACTTCATCAACCTTGATTTTCTACATATCAATAAAAAAAAAAAAATACAATTTTCACAAAAGTAATAAACTTTTGTTATGTCCTCCAATAACACACTAAGGTTAAAATGAATTTCAGTAGAGTATTTCTATGAGTGCCTGATAAAGGGTTAAAGACATAGGACAAAGTAAGTGGATTAAATCTCACTTCACTGCTTTCCCTAACTTTGCATTTGTCGTTAGTTTCTGTGTATTTTGTGGTAAATCAATGTAAGTCAAACACATTATATGCAGCCCACTTTTGAGATTCAGAGCATCAGTGAGCATCAATAAAAATGTAATTCACTCAGCTCTTCAGTGTTTGTTCACTGATTGCTTCTCACTAATCCATCTTAATGTGCAACATCATTACAAATGGACCAGTTATTTCCTGATCATGGATTTAAAATAATCCCTCCCTTATTCCTTCTAATGTAGTTAGTGTACCAGCAGGTTTTAATTACCGTACACAACTCTGCACATTTATTCCGGATAGTTCACGGTGCCCATTACCAGTGCACAGGTGTTTGGTCATGTTTCTAGACTTTTGACACCGTGCACTGTGACTGAAGTGTGCTGAATGGAAGCCTGGCTCTTCATCCCCTCAGGATCATGGCCTTGCAACAAGCCAGCGGCAGCCAGGATGAATAGAGGCTCTGTACGCTTTGGCTGCATGCGTCTGTGCTGGGCCTTCAGTAAACAGACGACGAAATAGCACTGTGGGAAAATTGCATTAGAAATAGCAAATGTACGGCTGGAAACTTTTCTATCAGTAGAATGGGAAAAGGCAAACAGCAAAGTATGTTTCCAGAGGGTATTGTTTTGATGTTCGGTCTATTTAAGAAAAAAACTTTTATCGGCTGCTGTTTCTGTGGAATTAATTCTTCCCACGTCTTTGTTTCATTTATTTCTTTAAGCAGTCCAATAACTAAACAGAAACTTTAGCCCCTCAGTACAACTGTAGTTATTATGATGAATCCAGGTATAAGTGTTTTTAGACTTGACTGAACCAATACCTCTTTGTAATACTTATTATTTCTGTTTTTTCTTTTTCAGTCCTTGCTGTATTTTTCCTGCCAGGAGGTAAATATTAAACATTATTTTTCCCTCTTAAAAGCATTTATGTTCAGCACTTACTTGTCTTTGACCCTTACATGGTTTGATCCATCAGTTTGGAGCCAGGGCAGCACTGGACTCGGAGTGGTGGTGGATGCCAGGAACATCACCCTCCCTGCGGGGTCTAAAGCTGTCCTGCCTTGTCAAAGCCCCCGCATGGTGTGGACCCAGGACCAACTGAAGGACCGGCAGAGGGTTGTGCACTGGGACGTGGTTCACAGCAGCCCTGAGTACTCAGTAGAGCGAATCTTGGACATGTCTCCTGGAGCCCACCAGAGAGTCTACAATGGCTTCAACAAGGGACGTATCTCCATCCCAGAGACTGCTTTCACTGATGGAAACTTCTCCCTCATCATTAACAGTGAGCCCTCAGTCATTTTCCAGTAGCACCATGAACCCTCCTTCAGAAGTTGTTTTATTTCACAGTATTTTGGATGTTTGTTTTTTCCAGATGTGGTCATATCCGACAGAGGAGTTTACACTTGTAACCTCCACCATCATTATTGCCAGATTCACCAAAACATTCAGATTCAACTCAATGTCACTAGAATAGGTGAGGTTTTGATTTCATGTAGCCTCATGTTTTCCCATGAGTCATTATGCACAAAACAAGTTTGACGGAAACACATTTCTCATTGATATGTTCCAGCTCGAAAAGAGAAGCGTTACTGGGATGGAGAGAAGACTGTGTTCGTGGTCCTGGTGGGCAGCTCCGTGGTACTGCCTTGTGTGAACCGACGACCCCTGTGGAGGGAAGGTCTCCAGGAGGACCAGCAGCAGGTGGCCCACTGGGACTTCCAGCCCCCTGGGGTGCGTCCCGATAGGGCTGACCGCCTCGTGGACCTGTATGCCTCTGGAGAACGTCGGGATTATGGACCGCTGTTTGCCCAGAACAAGATGAGCGTGGAGGAGGATGCTTTTACATTAGGGGACTTCTCACTGACCATCGCTGATTTGAAGCCTGTGGAGAAAGGCCTGTACTCCTGCCACCTACACCACCACTACTGTGGTCTTCATGAGAGGCGCATCTTCAGGCTCACTGTGCTACCACCACCTCCATCGACCCCCAGCACAACGTCTCCCATTGTCCAGAACGATGTGCCAGAGCCAAGTAAGACACAACTAAAAAAAAAAGAAATAAATAACACTGCAGCTTTGTTTTTACAGACATAAGTAATGGCATTTTCCATATTACTTCTAGGCTGAATTGTGCAGTTTGAGAAGAACGCTGCTCCTGGGTTTTTATTTATAGGCATAGTTGGTCAGTTAACTCAGTCTCTTTTCTTGCCAAGTTTCTCCCCAGACCTTGGTGTTTTTGTGTTTGAGCTGCAGAGGGAGGGAGGAGGAAGGAATGTGGAAGCCGGTGGTTCAGAAAAAAAGAAAGAAAAAGAGGTCAAAAGTAAAGAAAGAAGTAATTAATTTCTAGATGTAAAAAAGCTTTTTGTTTCAGCAAGGCAGAGCTTCCTAAACATGATGACCATTAGGTTTAGTCTTTAAGAACTAAAAAAAAGTACATACAATGTTTTAAAATGTTTTAAAGAAAGAAAGAAAGAAAGTTGTCTACAGCTTGTAAATCTAAAATCTTGGATTTTCAGAGGGAACTGTTTGTATTTCTTCTTGCAGCAAATAACCATAAATTGCCTGCAGCGGAAGTGGCCTCATTTTACTCGCTGACTTTTTCATTTACAGCTTTTTTGTTTACAGCTGGAGCCATTTCATTTTAATTGCTCGTAGCAGAAGAGTGGGATAAAGCAGCCAGTAATTTTGGGAGTGGAGGGTGATATCTTGTGTTTTTTCCTCCGTTTGACCCCGTTTTTCCCATGCGTCTAGACTGGTTACACTGTATCTTGAGGTTTGTTTATTCTTCTTTTCTCCCAGTTTTCGCTCTGGTTCTGAGCAGATTTGTATCAGCCTGTGTCAGAGGCGTGTTTACCGGCAGTAAAAGGAAGTCTCATACATCTGTTCAACATCTGGACCAGCTGTGACATGAAAGAGTAAAGTAAGGGGAGGGGATGAGGCTATATGTTATAGATTTAAGTCTCCCTTTAAAAACACGCCGGTCCATTTAATAACTCCCTAAAGTATGCAGTGAACATATGCACACGTGGATAGATGGCATCGTGCCTGTGCTTTTTTGGGTTCACCTCAACTAGATATTCAGTTGTTTTTTACGCCCTGTTGATCTTGTCTTTTAGATTATAACCAAGTTGCTTGCGTTCACTGAGGCGCCAACAATCTGTAAGTGCAAATATCAAGAGAGCTGTCCTTAAATGCAGTAATTATTCATGCCAACAAAATAACCTAATTCCTTTGTAATCACGAAGGAGGTATTTGTGAGCTGTCAGCAATTCAACTGAAATCTCACTCTTTGAAAATGAAGATGCGTTCTTTCATTTCATTGACTTGCAAATGTTGCAAGTCAATGAGCTGAAGAAAAACCCTACATGTAACCTCTGTGCAGCATATGTGAAATAGCCATTAACACGTACACACATGTCAGATCTGTCAGAAAAATGGAAATGGGCTACTGCTGGGATACGGCTGTGGCTCTGGAGACAATGACCTTGGACATGTCTGTGCAGTTTCATGCTTATTAGGTACATTAAACAGTGACAGGTGATAATTACTGTCCGTGCTGCCGCTGCCACCGTGGATGTGGGTGATCAGGATCAAATATGACGGGCTGATTTTAAAAGCGTGGTCAGACATGGTCCATTGTATGTTCTGTTTGTAATGCAGCAGATTTAAAGTATATTTAAGAAGATGATAAATGATAATGCTATGATAAATGTGGTCAAATAGATAAAAGATGATCAAATGTCTGTTTAAAATAGAAATGTTTGCAGTCGTGATCTGACTTGAACCCTTTGACTTGAAGGTGTCGCACAGTTATTTTCCATCCATTCACAAACTAGACGATGGTGTTTTTGAGGAGGTTTAAAAAGGCATAACTGGAAAACTAATACAGACACACAGACAGACCACATAACAGTGTTCGTCTCTCTTTCCTCACACTTCTTTTTTTTCTGGTCAGCCTGTTTTTCACTGAGGAGAGAAAAAAAAATAACAGCTGTATGACATCAGGTCTGGAAGTCATTACTGCAGAACAGCTTTTTGACATTTAACTCCTGCTCTCCCTCCTCCTTTTCTATGAAGCTTTTGAAAACAAAAGAAAAAGAAGAAGCCTTTAGGGAAAATAATATTTTGAGTTCCACAGAAATCAATTTAGGTTTCATTCTTGTTTTTCCAAATCCAATATATTACTGTCAGAGTGTGACCAGTAAATCCCTTTTACACTTGCCATTGTTATTTTATTTACAAGCAGTTAATAATAAAAGCTGATTATAACCATCATATATGTGGTTTTCAGGGATTGAAGACCCGGAAGGTCCACGTGTGGTGAATGTTATCCTTCCTGAGCATCGTGGTTATTTTGTCCATCATTTGGGTTACTTCCTGGCAACCTTCTTACTGCTGGCCTTTATCGTCGTGGCTGTCATTGTGCTGACACGGCGGCGCAAAAAGAGAGGTAGAATGTGTGTTAATTCTATTATATTAATCCCCTAATGCATCTTGTTGCAATTTTACTGCACCTTGTTTAATAATACTACAAATTTCTATTTTATACTTTAGATTGTATACTTTAGAATTTGCTCAATATTTTACAACCATATGTTTATTCCTGTTTTTTTCATACTGTGTTTTTTTTTTTTTTTTTTTTGCAGTCTGAGCACCTGTGTAATTCTATTCTATTCTATTCTGTTCTAATTACTGACGTGCATCTGACAAACTGCAAGTGCTATTATAAAAAAATACTTTTGTAATTCAGTGATTTTTTCTGAACATGTAATGAAATTTAACATAAATGCGAACAAGCAAACATAAGTGATTAATACAAATATCAACAATCATAACAATCTTAGACAGAAGAACAGCACAATAGTTCCTTTTACATGTTCAAAAAGGGGTCGGAAGAAGTGCAACTTATTTAATCCCACCCCCTCTCCATAAAATATTATTAATAATATATATATATATATATATGTATCCCTCTTTCTTTTACATTTCTCTTTTATATTTATATATCTATTCTCACACATACACACTCATTCATCCATATACACATACATAAATACATGCATACATTTATACATATACCCACAACATACACAACATTAATTATTGTTGTTAAATTTATTCTAATGATTGATGGTGTTTCTGTATCTTTTTTAGGACTTGAGTATGACATGCAAAGATATGAACGGTAAGAAATTCAAAATATATTATGGCCAACATCAAACTTTTTTTTTCTTTGAATGGTTACTCAATTGTTCCATCATTTTAGGGGAAATATAACAAATGGAGGTGAGGTAACATTAGACTACACAGAGGTCGGGGCTTGCAGCCATGAACCTGTGAATTCAGGTAAAGTGAGCTTCAATCACACACATACAGTAAATAATACACTCTGGATTTGTACTGTTTTCTCATTTATTAAACACTGCATTCCACAGACTACAAAAACAACCTACTGAAAGAGAAGGGAATGGCCAAAGACTGCAATAAGGGTGAGTCAATATTATGGAATTTAGGAAAAGTGTTTGGGTGTGATATCCTAATAGCTGCAGAAAAGTATGTCGTAAAACCATTTCATTTGACTGATATGATGTCCTCTTTTCTGTTTCCTCATTCAGACTTTGATGGAAAAATGTGGAAGTGAGTGAGATGTTTCTGAAGTGCTGCTGGCAGGTCCAGGGCAAACACCGAAGGAGTATAAGACTGCGGAGAAAGGACAAAAAAAGAAGAAACCCAGGAGAGGACAGGAGGAATGCTCCCTCTGCTGTAACTTTAACACACTAAGCTTTTTCATTAAAGGCACCAGGATTTTTATGACTAATTATACAGTAACATGCTTTTTCACCAGCTGTTCTAGCTATGTTTTTACATATTTGATCTTTCCACTTTATAGTCCTTGGTTGGTTTATGTTGAATGATGAGTATTTAGTTGCATTTTTAATCATCTTTTTCATTTTTTTCTAAATGCATGCTGTGTATTAAAGTATTTTATGTACTTTGCATGCTTACAGAGCTGCAAGCTTACAAATCTTTTTTGCACAAATTCTGCTGTACTGTAATTTGTAAACGATATTTCCCCATGTTTCAAAAGTTAATTTACTGTATGTACTCAATATCAGAAGAGCTCCGCATTTTTAGCTATGGAAATTTGAACAATTATGGTACTTTTTGTAATTTTGTTTTCACAACTTTGTATGAATATGTTTAGAAATGCAGAATGTCAGACTTAAATTCTTCTGATGATATGAAAGGGACCATGGACTAAAGGCTCAGTCTACTGACACTCAGGAAAGAAACCAACCTTTTAGCAATTTCTGTGGATTTCAATGGACCGTGTAGTACTTGTTTGCATCAAGCATGTACAATGTATTTGTATTTGTAAAACACTGACTTTATTACTGAATCTGCTGGTTAATAACACACGTTGACTGCTACAAACATCCAAGTGTCACTCTGTGATGCTTATTCCAACAATGACTGTTTTATATTAGTAATCTACTTGTCATAGCCATTACTTTCCCTTTTCTCTTGTGGAGGCAGTTGCACACAGTTTAATACTGGTCTGATCTAATTAAAGATTTCCTCTGTTAGATCCATAAGAGTGACTCATGAATTCCTATGTGCCCTAGTTACTGCATGATATATGATATGAACCTATAAAATCAGCTGCCTACTGTTACTCGAAGTGTAGACAGTAGCATTTTAATCAGGATCTCATGGAAATTTGCAAGTAATTCATGTATTTTAAATAAATAATGAAGTGCACTTGGCTACCTATTCTTGCACCCAGGACGATCATTGATTAAATTCATATGATTCATGCAATGATTTAATAGTAATGATTGGTTATATATAATATAATATATGTTATAATATGATAATTATTATATACTTAGTCTTCAATATGCATGACATAGTGAAAATTCCCATACTGACATAATCAATTATTGTTATTATTAGTAGTAGTAGTAATACATATTTAATCTTTCCACTTCATCAGTTGGTTTATATTAAAGGATGAGAATTTAGTAGCATTTTTTGATCATCTTTTTCATTTTTTTCATCATCATCTTCTTCTCCTTCTTTTGATAATAATGATGATAATAATAATAATAATAATAATAATAATAATAATAATAATAATAATAATAATAATAATAATTGTACTAGTAGTTGTACATATTTGATCTCTTGATCTCGCCATTTAATATTCTCCATATATATGATGAGTATTATTTTGGATTTTTAGCCTTTTACCTTCTTATTTTGCTGATTTTATTATTGATACATGAGATGGAATTCGAGATATACCATCTCATTTGCACAAATATCCGAAAATAAGTACAATGAAATTATATTCATCCGTTTTGACTGAATTAGATCATTTGTCGTAAATGTTATCACGTATTTAACTCATTGGCAGTTCAGCGGTCGTGGGTTGTCTGAGCTGATCCTGTGGTTTCTTACCTAAAGCAAAGCCACATGTGTCAGTCGTGTGTGTTTGGGCTTCCTCTTTGTTTCGGCTGTACAGTACAGTCCACGATGTACAGTATGAGTATGTTGTGTAAGACGCGTCCTGGCTCGCGCACAGCCCAGACACGCCGCTAGATGACAGCACTGTCTAACCAATTAGCCTGTGAAAAATAGCAATATTCCCAACTCCATATCGCAAGGATGTGGACTGTCCCTTCCTGTTTTAGTGCCGAGAGAGCCACCGTAGCGACTCACACCGGAGCAGGAATACATGCACTCATAACGCGATTATGTCTGGATTTTCTTTGCGTTTCTCAAAGACGCGGAGCTTTCTTTTCCATCGCGGGCTGCGCAGGTTTATTTAATAGGAAACGCTGTTATGTTATTCCACGGGTAGCTGGTAACATAGCAGGCCTGTTTATTCCGCTGCCAACCCTTGTTCCTTTCCTGTGTCAATGATTGTCCTCCCCTTACTCTCATGGCGGAGACTAAAATAATATATCACATAGACGAGGAGGAGACTCCTTATCTGGTCAAACTGTCGGTTTCTCCAGAGAAAGTCACCTTAGCGGATTTTAAAAATGTCCTCAACAATCGACCGGTCAATAGCTACAAATTCTTCTTCAAATCGATGGATCAGGATTTTGGGTAAGTGGCCATCGTCGGTGATCATTATTATTCTCATTATTATTATTAGCCTGATCGTCTGGCTCAGTTGGTGTTCATTAACGCAGTGTGTATGGAACTGTTTATTTCAGATCATGGTTGACAACATCAAATGATGTTGGTTGTAAACGTTGTATCGTGTGTGCAAACTAGTGCCGTGTTTGTTAGCACGCTCCTGGCACCTGCTCATTATTCCAGGCTATCCTGTGCGCAGTGGAGGAGACACATGAGTGTTTGAAGTGATACCAGATCCGTCCGGAGTCCTCATGACGCAGCCCTGCATGTAGTCCACACCGAGCTAGACCCACATTAATGTCAACAAATTCAATTAACCAAAGCCCAGACACACACAGACACACACACAATGGACTGCAGGTGACTCCCAGGGGAATAAGGCAAGCACAAGACAGCTGTGGTGACTGTTGGGAAATCATGGAAATACAGTTTACACTGATTCCATGTAAATGAGGAAATCTGTCAAACAAAACTACACCTACACTGTATCAAAACTTAGACTTTAAGTTTTCTAAGCATGTGATTATCAACATAATCATTAGGGCAATAACACAAGACTTCAGTGACATTAATATAAAAGGCTTGTTTGTTTTTGTAAGAAATAAATGCAGGTTAAATAATGCATGGAGAAAGTCACAATAGTCTTCTGTAGTTCCAAGTACATTTCTTCCAGTGTTTTGTTATATAACTGTGTAATTCACTGTTATAAAAGAGAGGTGAGAATAAATGAAATGACTCATGACCATAGTTAAACATTGTGCAGTCATAGAGTAAACAGCATACATTTTAATTAAAACATTTTAGCACTAATTAATTCATTACAGTCTTTCTCTGCTGTAACTCATTTATTTCAGGAAGTCTTGTCTAATCACTGGATGCTAAATGTCATGGAATATATAAACTGTTTCCTTCCTCTCTTCTCCTCAGTGTCTTTGTGTGTTTCTCTCCATCTAACTCTACCCTTACTTTCAGAAGTTTCAGCAGGCCTTCACAGCTCTGTACATACAGGCTGTGTGATGAAGCTGCTACTTTCTTCAGCTCTCTTGGTCAGAGAGATCAGCCTGTACACTGAGGGTGACATATTTGTGTCAGCGCCTGTTTCTCATTCCAATCTCAATTGTCATACACAGACAGGCTCGAACATTATTACAGTATCTTGGGCTGCAATCGGAAATATGACTGGAGGAAGTGCAGAAGCAGGCAGTGTCTCAAGAAGCAAACGTCATGCGTTTCTGCAGCCTGACCTTGTGAGGGGAACTGGCTCTTCCTGGTGGCAGGCTAGACTCGGTGCTGCGCTTTGTCCTCAGTTCCAGCTTCCTGCCTCTCTTAGACTGCAGGCTGGGCCGCTTGCTGGGCCTCAGGTGATCGGCAAGCAGATTATGGAAACAAACAAAGCGTGTTTGCTCTCTCCACATGGAGACGTGGCTCCGTGTTGCTGAACACACGGCTACAGGAGGCCAACCGGCTTCTGCGTGTGCACCCAGAAAGCGTGTTAAATGAGGGTGAGAATTGGCCATTTTCAAATGACTGTGAGGCTGTTGTACACACATGATAAAGGCACCTCCGTGAGCATCCTTGCCTTTGAGTTGAGGTTGAATATTCAGGCTTTGTGAGAGCCGTATGGTACTGGCACAGTATGGAAGCAAACCTAGTCAAAGGCACAGAGGAGAGCAGTGCTTTGTGGTAGCCATGCTGGCCGTACTGCATAGGCACAGACAGTATGGCTTCTGGAGAATTAGCTTGGGAGGAATAAGACTGCTGAGCAGAGAGGGAAAACATCAAATCCCTTGCAGTTATAGACAGTGTTTGAAATGTAAATGAGCAGTCAGCGCAAGGTCCTCTGTAGTAGACCCCCTGCTGCGGCGCAAAAACCAGCCATTTTCTTATGGGATTGCTGAACTACTTTAATGCTAGCCATATCAGCTCTCTAAGCAATGGTGACACAAATTTGATAAATGGTTCGCCCCCAAAACCTCGGCTCAACCTTTTACTGTGAACATTTCATTTCATTGTTCCCCGTGGAATAGTGTGGAGTACATATAAGCATAGGCTGTGGCATTTCTGTTCACACAATCGAGCACAACAAATCCAGACGTCAACGCTCTGCGCATTTCATACCTCAGATTTTTTTTTTTCATATTGTTTCATTCATCAATATTCATAAGACAGGAAGCTAATTGAGGCTGGGTTGTTTTGAAGCAACCCACTTTGCTGTTTTTTTGGAGGCTTCAAGGTGATGATATGGCATTTTGTCATTGCCAATGGTGGTGAGTGGGTTTGAGATCTCACTATAATGCAAGTCACAGACGCACTGTGGAACTGTGGAAGCAGCCAAGCCGAAGGTCTGAAAGAAACAGTCTTGTTTGTGCTTCACAAAATAGGGGGCTGGCAGGGGGATCTTTCTTCTGCAGAGGAAGTGATGCTAAGCCCCTGTAGTTAAAGGATGAAAATCTGCAGCTTTTTTGCACAAATGCGCCTCCACCTCACCTCGATTGTTTTTGCTGTTTGAGGATGGTGACATATTTGAAGGTTATACTGAACTTACGTGTCATAGAGGTGCAACTATGCCTTTGTTGTGACAGTGACAGTGTGATATTGTCAGATAGTCACATTGTAAATGGAAAAGGGCCTATGAGCCACAACTCTCTTATTATGCTGCTGTAAAAATGATACTATCAAAAGCGTCAACCATCAGCACTATGAACACTGTTATTAAAAGTTTTCTTGATGGTTTAAGTTAAATGAAGGTGTTTACAGAGTCAGTGTCAATTAAAGTCTACCTATTCACAATCTTATTTGACTGTAAATATTTTTCTTCCCTGTTTACAGTATTATTAGCATCAGCCCACCAGAGTCCTTGGACTGCTGGCCGGTGTTGGCTGCCTTCTCCTTCCCCTGCTTTCTGGTTTAGGCTGTAGCTACCCAGCCCTCTTCTGTCTCTCAAAGCATAAACAAACACGTCTAATCTCCCCCAGCTACACAAATATCCTCAGTGGTGGAATATTCACCGATCACTAGGGTAAATCTTTTGTCATTATCCTGTGAAATCTGTTAAGACCTATTTAAGCTGTCAGCTCAAAGAAGTCCGATCAGTGACAGCGGCTCACACCAGACACATGCTTCTCTAAACAGGCTTTCGGCGTGTGTCTGTGTGTCAGTGGCTGTTAAGTGTTCAAGGTGGAACTAACCCTGCTTCAGATATCAAACGGAAGCTGAAAAGAATGCAGGCCATGTGTTTTTGCCGCATGTTAAAGATGTCATCTGTTTTCTTTGGATTTAACTCTCGGTTCTGTTGATTTAATTCCTTTACAGATGTCTTTAGAGGATTGATTTCGTGTTCTAGGAAGCATGAAATATGGTAACAGTGGTGAACTCTGGTGGAGTGGAACTGACAACCTAATTTGCGTCAGACAGAAAGAAGAAGTGTGGCAGATTTTGTGTTTGTGCCGACCACTCCTACACCCTCACGAGTCACCTTGCAGCTGGCCGTGTAGCTTGAGAGAGAGGATGCAAACACTTCCTACCTAACAAGCAGCCGGCAGACTCAGCCCTCGCCTCCCTCCCTTTTCCTCCCCGAGGTGGAACAGGCCACAGCAGCAGACCCCGTGGTCGTCAGTTCCTGCCACAAGGCTACGTTATCTCCGTCCGCCACTCCCAGCAATACAGCTCCCACAGCAGCCGTCCACACAAAAACATTACTAGCTTGGCTAATCATTTCAGTAACAGGGAAGCTCTGGCAAACAAGACGTGGAAAAAAAACTATAAAGTCGCTGTCAGACACCCCTGCATAAAATCTTCTTAGGTTTTCCTGCCGCTCTCAAGTTGTGCCTCTCCCTTTTCATGCTCAGTGTTCAAAGCCAAAAGCTAATGTGAGATCTCCACAGACTTTTAGAAATGCTTGGTTGTACCAATACTGGGAAAATCCTTTGCAAAAAAAAACAACATCCATATAAACATTCAGGGGGGTTATAACTAAAACTGAGGATTTATCAGGGTGTGTTAGCCCTTGGGTTTTAAGCACGAGCATGATGTTTGCTACCTCAGCTGATCTCCTACCCCTCGGCCAGCTTTGGGCTCAGTGTGTGTGACACGAGCCTAGCAGGTGTGGTGAGAGGTTGCTGCTGAACTGTGTCCCAGGAGGTCAAAGGGTAACTGGGAGGTATTTTTGAAGAGAATTTACAGCCAAAGACGAGCATACTGACAGAGGCTCACACATCAGACGGCTCTATTAATACACACTCCTGTGCCTTGACACCCTGTTGTCACATATCTATCTATCTATCTATCTATCTATCTATCTATCTATCTATCTATCTATCTATCTATCTATCTATCTATCTATCTATCTATCTATCTATCTGTCTGTCTATCTGTCTGTCTGTCTGTCTGTCTGTTTGTCTGTTAGCGCAGGGTGATATGATAAAAAAAATTAGTGTCTGTTTTTTGGGGTTTGTTTATTAACTGGGATTTATGTAGATTTGTGGCTTAATGTAATTTTAATTATTAGATTTTAATTAAAAAAAAAATTGTATAATAACCATATTTTCACATTAACACATATCTATCTATTAGGGCTGAGTATTTTAATTACTTTTTGAAATCCAATAATTGAGCCAGTTTTAGTTGATTAGTGGTTTGTTATGCTGTTATCATTAACATGCTCTCTCCACCCAAAACAAAATATATTACCAACCAAATAATAGGGGGAACCACAAGCTTATGTATAAAACACACTTAAAATGTATTTTTTATTTTATTTTATTTTTTTTTTTCAGGCTTTACTCAAACAGATGCAGTGCTCAGGCTGAAACAAGCCATAAACGTTTGTTCAGTGTCTCTTTGAAGTAAAAAAAAAAAAAAATCTTCTTTGTGTAGATATGTGGTGGTATTATTGAAAATCGGTGCTATGTGTTTTTTAAGATTCTGGCAGTTTTACTATGTACATTGTATTTTTGAAATATTTTTCCGTTTTTGCTACAGCTGCTTCTTAATGTAGGTTTGTGCCTTACTCTACTATGAGGATTTAGAATCTGTCATTTTAATGTCATTATTTAATTTGTGCGATGTGCTGTGTGTCATATCAGCGTGTATATATCACCCTACTATAACTGAATGGAGTGTGCACACCTGCGCTGGTTTACTGATTTATGACCCTGTCCTAGCCAGGTTAACTGTCTGTTATCACATTGTTGTGCTTGGTGTAACTGGATGAACTGTATTTTGCATAAATCACTGATAGAGTCTCACACCGAGAATGACACTGCTACTGCTCATTGAGCTTACCCGTGCTAGTGAGGGTGCAAAGCTGGTTGAAAGCCATGTGGAAAATGTGGCTTACAAAGCGTGAATGTCTCTCAGTACGTGTCAACTATGCAGGGAAGGGAAGTGTCTCTAGGCTGTACCGTGTTGTGTTGAGCTGAGTCTGTGTCCTTCTGCTGCTTGGTTGACACTATCTGTCTGTGTGTTCCCCAGGGTTGTCAAAGAAGAGATTTCCGATGACAACGCCAAGCTGCCCTGTTTCAACGGGAGAGTAGTGTCCTGGGTAAGTAAGATGGATGGTGCGCCCATGCTGCCCCTCTCTCCTGGCTGCTTGCCTGGCTCTGCAGCCTCAGCTCTAACGAAAGATATGTGGAGCATTCATGGATCATGTAAATGTAACAGTGTAACACCTCCACAGAGCTGTTTCAACACTCTGAGCCTTGATCTCACTGATCAGCTGTATTGTAAAGGCGTGAGTGATTCCATCAGACACTAAAAATGGATGCTGTTATAAAATACAGCCAGACATAACTGGGCTTGACAGCTAAAATATAAAACATACAGTCGAGTAGAGCTCTGTAGTTAAATGATGAGCATCAAATGGTGATGTGCGTATTTATATTATGATATTTAATTTTTTGTTTTGTCTCTTTGGTTTTGTTTTCATTGTCAGCTCAAACTGTTTTTCAGTGTGTGGTTATTTAACTTAATTATGTATACTTTAGTTTGGAATAATAATTTTTACCGTTACTTTGTAATCATTATAATAAAATGTTTGTCATCCTTGGACCATAAAACAGAGTTTAAAACCACAAGTCATGCAGTTTCAACTTTTACTTGGGACTTGAACAAAATAATTTGACATTTATTGTAATAATTATTAATTATTTTTATATCATGATTATTTTATTTTATATAATATAATTATTATTAATAATTGATGTAATAATTATCTATTTGATTCTTATGAAAATGTTAAATGCAATAACATTTTAGGCCATATCACCCAACTCTGCCATTGATTGATACTTGTCTGTCTTGTTCTTACCCTTGAGCTAAAAGGGTCACATGATGATGATGATGATGATAATGACAAAAAGTCTTAAGCATATAGTGTTTATGATTTATAACAAGTTTTCCTCCATAGACAATAAATGTCAAATTAAATCCATTCATCATGTTAGAAGAGGATTTACATTTTAATAATTATCTGTCAATCCCACAAATCAAAGATGGAGGTTTAAGAACTGACTTAAAATATCTAAGGGGTTATATAAGTGTGTTTGACAAGCTTTCAATAACTGCACTTGATGATTCGCTTTGATTCATCAACTTAAAGAATTGTCTTTATTTAACAGTGTTGCCTATAAATGTATATCCTATATATTGATCTGTCAGGGAAAATTCATTATGTCGCTTTGACGGGGAGGTCAGAGGTCACTCAATAGTACTTGTGGAGCTGTTAAACACCTCTCTGCTGAATGACATTAAGGCAATGAAAATGGAAGGCATTTTTCCTGCTCAGGGACAGTTTAATTTACACTGTGTAAACTGTGAAATATTCTGTCAGACACATACACACTGAAATAAAATAATCAGATAATCATTGGATAATTAATGCAGTTTTCCAGAAAATTGGAGAACCAAGCAGCAGAGAAAATCTGCTTATTTTTAACGTCTTAAAGCCAGAAAGCCAGACAGCAAACAGCAGACGCAGCAACAGAAGGTGATGGAAAGTGCAGTAACACTTTCAGTCTTTGAAGTGCAGCGACTGAAAGTAACCCACAGGTTCATTTAGGATTCCTGTGCCACAGATGAAGGAATTGTACTGTCATAATGACACCTGTGAATCCCAAAGCTTGCATTAGAATAATCAGTCCTCACAGTTGTTAGTCTCTCCACGGCTGCCTGCTTTAACTTTCATTATTCTGGCTCAGATGAAAGGAGAGTTGCTGTATCTACGGGTCATTGTACATCATCCTTTGTACTGACACTCAACTGAGTAAAAGTGGTGTGGTCTTCTAGGTTTTTTGTCACTCTGTGTGTTTCTCAAGTTGTTTATGCGTCGTCACCCATCATCTGAAGGCCGCATCTCATTTCATACCCTTCCCTTATGTGTCCGATTTGTACACAAGATGTCTGTCTCTGTGGTGGAAACATCACTGTGTATATTTATCTCTGAGTGTTGATGTTTTTCATCTTCCCTCATCTACTCTATGGGGTCTATATCATTTGACAAATATTTATTATTGCTTGTTTCCTAACTAAATAAATCTGTCAGGTCTAAAATGAATTTTTCTTTGCTCTCCAATGCCTTCCTTCAGTTGGTCCTGGCAGAAAGCACCCACTCTGACGGGGGATCCCAGTGCACAGAAAGCCATCCGGAGCTGCCCCCTCCCCTCGAAAGAACAGGAGGCATCGGAGATTCACGACCCCCCTCCTTTCAGTAAGTCGGCTGATTACGGCTTGTCATATATGCACAATTGCACACACAGGCATGTAGGCAGATGTATTCAAGCACACAATTCTGTGACCTTTTTATTTCCCAGCATGCCATGTGTGCTAATCAGAAACTGAGTAGCTCATCAGTGGGATTCATCTCCGTGGGCTTATATGAGAGGTGTAGGATTATACGCCTGTACACTGTGTGAATATGCCATGAAGTATGTGCTAAAGTGAGTGTGGGAACACGCAAGGGTGTGAGCATGTTCCCCACTTGTGTGTATATTCCTTCCTGCCCACCCAGCCAAAGAGTAAAGCGTTAGTCCGCTCATCTATGTAAACATGCATATGATGCGTGCATTGCCAGTGTGGCTGATTCTTGAAATAGCCTTTGCAGCATAAACACCTCCAGGCAAATACTGGCACTCAGGGAGCGTCTTTGTATTCAGTCACTAGGAGCATTCATCCATCATGAGCTTGCACTTAAAAAAGAGAGATATGGTACAAAAACAAAGTGTCGCTTAAAAGCTCAGAAATATAGTTTTTCTCAGGAGTTTGATAATTATCAGCACGGTTTAGACTTGGCTGCAAACCAGTAGATCACAGAAGATCACTAGACCTTCTGAAGAGAAGTCCCGAGCTAAATATAGTTAAAAGGGCTGGGGGCAGTGGGGGTGCAAGTTGTTGCCATTGCAGTGCCAGAGCAATACGGCAGAGGATCTATATTGAGAACATGCAATCTGTCATGTCTCAGCGTATGTCTTTATCCAGTGTTTGACATCTCAGCTCGCTCTTGCCCTCTATGGGCTGCAGCCTGCTGTTTTGGCTGTCAGCTGCTCTGATGATTTTATTGTTCCTGGCCTGCTTTTACTATGACTATCGCCACCTTGTGGAGGAGCAGGACGGTGGTGCCAGCCCCTTTACCCCACGTCATTTCCCCTCCGCCCCTACCTCCCTCCCTCCCTCACTCTCCCTTTCTCTTTCCCTCTTTGAGTCATACAGGCAGGCCTTTCTCTCAGAGAAACAGAGTGGTGAATTCCCAATAGCGAACGTCCTCTCTTTCTGAAATGAATCCAGTCTCCCTCCCTTTACCGCTCTGTGTAACTACCTCGAATATTATTACCACTTCATTTTCTCTTTGTGCTTTATTCATGCATTTCATGTGTTTGTTGGTTTGAATGGCTCTATTTGATGAGCTCGTAGAATAGGTGTTTTGGGCTGAGAATGGACACAACTGATGTGCTGCTGCCTGGTAATCCGGATTAACAGACATTAAAAGCACCCATCTACATTTCCCAGGAGGGAGGGGTGGCAATTGGCAACACAGTGGGGAGGTGGTGGTGGGTGGGGGAATTGAAAGGGGGTGGCATTTGTTCACAGCTGCAGCCTTGCGCCTTGGATAATCTCCCACAGGATCAGCAGACCTGATACTGACAGGCGGCAGACAGGCCCTCAACAATACATCAATAATCAGTCCCTACAATCACTACAAATAAAAACCCAGCCCAACTATGAATCTGTGTTCATAAAGTAGAGTTTTAACATGAGGTATTTGCACAAGAGCTGACCTGTGCTGCTAAATCCCAGTCCAGCTGCACCCATTAGTACCATGACACAGAAACATGTAACTATGCCATATTGAGCACTTTGTCCCGCTGTGTGAACACAGCAGACACAGCGTCCTGTCTGCACTTGTGTTTTTAATTTGCATTGATCATCCACCCTTTGCCACTGAAGTGTATGAGAACATTCTTATTACACCCCTCCAGATTCTTTTTTTACTTATATATTAAACTTTATATTTACAACAGTAACATATAGAACTGAACAGAATTAAATACAGTTATTTATGTGGTTGTTAAGTTGTCAGTGATTAAATGAATTGCCAAATGTCTTCTTTTTTTTTTTATCTTCCCTGTGACAATAAATTAAATACTCTGCTTATGGACGAGACAAGACATACATTTGAAGATATCATCTTTGGCTTTGGAAAGCAATTAGTGACATTTGTCACCATTTCTGGCATTTTATAGAGAAGGTTAATCAACAATGAAAAAAATCGTCAACTGCATTTCTGCTTATGCACAGAAAAATATCTAGATTACCATGTTCCCTCAAATTTTAATTGTTCCTTTGACACATTCATCATTTTATTTTTTTTCATGCTGTTGACATGTAAAGATAATCCATTTCTCACATCCCTCTTGAGCTCTTATCGTATGTATCCCATTAGTTTTCAGCCACAAACTTCATTTTTTTCTGCCTTGAATCGTCTCTTTGTGCTTTTATATAAGCTGACAGTAAAGTCTTCATCAGATATCTTTCTTCTCATTAACTCAATATCTGTCATATTACCAAGTACTACTACTGTATAGTACTTGGTAACATATTCTAGGGTCTGATATATCTATATGATAGAGATGCTGTATGTAGATATGAACATACCATATCCAAAATACATGACAACAGTCTACATTTATTGCCTCATTACTTCCAACATGGATGCACTATAGTGAATTATTTGTTCTTCATTTTACACGTAATAGAGTCTAATTACATGTAAGGCAGTGTTGTGTTTTAATCCAATTTTGTAACTAATCCTCTTCAAAAATGATCAAATCACATTCTTTTTCCCATTTTAGCTCCATTAAATGTAAATTCTCAACTCTATTATTGTTATGCCATTTTTTCCAAGGTTTATGTTGTGGGTAATTTCTCTATCAATTGAAATATAGTCTTGGTTGTTTAATACATGATTTTATTTCAACACTTGGAAACTCTGTTAAATTATAAAATTTGGTCCTAGACTAATATTTGTTGACATGTTTTGTACACCTTTTTTTCTGTTTATACCCAATTAGTATGACACTGTTACCATTTAAGCATGAGTGTACATGCATGCATGCATGAATGCACCTGCACGCAAGTGTGATTATAGATGCAGGTATAAGGTACATGTAGCATACATGCCTAAGTGTGTGTGACAGTTTGACAGGGTTGAGTAGAGTTCTCACCAGCCTCAGGTTTCATAGGTGCCCGGTGGCTGTGTAAATCCCTTAACCCAGGTGCCTGAGGCCACGGCGTCTCCAGCCCTCTGACAGAATAACAATCTGCCCTCCAGCTCCTTCAGAACCCCCAGACTCCTCCCAGATCCCCCGGTACATAGGCCTCCTTATTGCTCAGCACACACCTGATCTACCACTTCTGCCTTTTTTATGCGGTCTGTCACTCTCCCCTCTCTGTCTCCCTCTCCGTCCTGCTTCAGGCACCATCTGGGCTTTCAATAGGTCTCATTAATGCCAGTATTGTCCACAATGGCTCCCTCTCAGGGTATCTGGTCATTAATGACACTTAGTGAAAAACACATCACATACCGCAGAACAATAAACCTGCTATTTTGGCCAGAGGGATTGAATTTGAAACAGAGTCATATTATGAGTTGCATATTCCCCAAAGGCTGAATGGCAAGCAAACAGATATTTAACAGAGAGAAGAATATTGTAGAAGGGGATTATATTCAGGAGCACTGGTCACAGTCTGTCTAGAGAATTAAATGGAAAGACTTGCTGTGAGACAGACAGAGCGTGTGTTTTGTTCATCATTATGAATCTGACTGAAGTTTTCCGATGTGTGTGTGTCGCAGCGCCAATGCGGTGAGCAGTCGAGATGGCCTGGACACAGAGACGGGTACAGAGTCCCTCCTGAGCCACCGCAGAGAACGAGAGAGAGAGCGAGCACGGAGGAGAGCGAGAGAAACTGAGCGTGAGTATTATCAGTGTGGAACAGATGGATCCTAAAAATGCAATTATCTTGTCATTTCCAAGTTATTACATTTCACTGAATCTTAGTCACTTATTGAACATAAGATGTCAGTCACCCACAAAAGTGGACGAGCTGCAGACATGTTTTTAAAAAAATAGCCCTGAGGCATCACATGCTACATGTTGAACTTTAGCTGTGTGAGAACAAGACACGCATATCTAAATTCTGGAAAGAGCAAAGGAAGTGGAAAGCAGTAAATATGTTTTCTGCATGTCATTTCTGGAATTTTCTGTCTTGCCCAATAATTGTCTTTCCTCTGTTTCCTGTGTCAGGTTTATGGTCAGAGCTTGTTTTCCACTCAGTAGTCACTCTCCAGGCTTGTAGGATGATTATACCCTGTCAGAGGACATGTGTTTGATGAAACATCATAGGAAAGTCGGTTTATGCCTGTCGTTCTGATCTAAATGCAACTATGTACCTGAAAAAGAAAAACGTGGTTGCACTTTTGAAAAACCCTTGAGGGCTTTTAACAAGTTAAAGGACATGTGCGTGATTGTTGAGGTCACTGAGACGCTTTGGATTTCGGTGGAGTTAAATACTGTTGCTGTTAGATCACTTTGGTAGGAGAAGGTGGGCTTTCTCCGTGTTCCCTCAGAGAAGCTGTTCTGCTTCATAGAATCTCTGTTTTTAATATGATAGTCTGCCAGGCAGCATCGCATGACTCTGCTATCCAAAACAGAGCTGGTGGTGCAGCAGGAAAATACAGAACAAGGTGTGTTTTGTTGGCAGTACAATCCTACTTGCGATATTCTGGGATATCCACTCCAATCTGTTCCCGTCCTTGTCACATTCACATTTTGGCTAAATGACTTGTTTTCGTGGCTGAAGTGTAATAAACCAGTCTGCAGTCTGCTGTTGTTATTTTTTCACTTCATACCCACCGCAAAGCCACTTGTCTCAGTCTCTCCACCCCTTGTCCTCTCTTCACAGCAAGCCTGGCTCTTTGCATCCTGTGCTCCAGGCTCATTAACCAAATACTCATTAATTTATGTGGCACAATTATTATAACAGCATAAGGTTGAGGTAGAGGGAAGGGCTGGAAACACATTCAGCCAAATGTGAGCTACAGGACCAAGTGTATCCTCGGAGAATAACGGCATGATCATATCTATTGCTTTTATTGTGATTATTTTCTTATACTGTACCACTTGGGATCGTAGTCTTGATTTGGCACTAGACGTGTTGTCCTTGACAGCGTCAGATCCACTGTTGCTTTCTGCCAGCTCCACATCTGTTATTTTGTGTTTGATACGGAAATACCTCAAGCCTAATGAGCCTTTTGTCTGTCTTCTATCCCTTTTCCTATTTATTCAACTTCAACGCAAATTGAACACATTTACAGTAATAGACCGTGGAGTGTTGCATCAGGATCATCTCTCTCACACACAGGCAGTCTCTGTTTCCTCACCTTATATCCTGTGCTTGTTTGTTAGTTCTAATTAAGGGAAACCATCAGGGGAATTGGGTGTTTCCCTCTTGGTCTACCAGCAGCTTGCAGCTCGTAAATCTAACAAGCAAGTCTTAATGTAACGTAATTCAATTGTATGAAGACTGTGGGGGCTCAGCGGCGGTGGCTGGATATAAAGACATACAGAAGAGGCGAGTAGCTCCGCCTCCTGACTTACCTGCCTGCAGCATCAGCAGCAGGAATTCCCCTGTCACCCAATACACATGCTTCAAGTGATTCAGCCTCAGTGTGAATACTAGCTGTTTTACAGTGAACAGCTAAAGTGCTCGACTCTGGTAAACATATCTCCTCTTATTCTCTGTCTGTGCTGCAGCATTTCAGATTGAATGGATGAATAATGCAGCAGTTGAAAATTTTAGCAGGGGTGAACAAGTGTAGGGCCCCAAGGGCAGCAAGGATGTGTGGGATATGATCTGATGTTCCAAGGCCACCAGGAGTTTTGCATCTTAATCTATTGTTCGGACAGGACCTCAGTGTTCAGCTTTGGTAACATTTAATACTAAAATAAAAGCATTGGCGGTGCATTAAGCATTACACTGATCAGTGCTGCTGGGATTTCAAGGTTGAGGTCAAAGAAGACACGGCTAAGCCAAAGCACTTATGCTTGTATTAAAGTGTTAACACAGACCACAAAAACAGCCGGAGAACTCAAGCTATCCTCTCACACAAAAACAATCTTTAATTTTTGTGATATGATGCTCCTAAAAGCATGTGGGCTTTTAATAACCTGATGTTTTTTACTTGAGGCGGAGATGGGAGAGGACACCACATCGTCTCCAATCTCATATTATGTGTTCAGGAAAATACCATCACCTGATTGGTCAAATGCAGATAAGCAGTCATTCTATATTACATGCCATGGGAGGGAGCGCAGTTTCAGCTCAGTTTCTCTGTGTGTCGGATGAAGGCTCGCTGTCGAGTGTGGTGAGAGGGATTTGTTGTGTTATTTCTGTAGCATTTGTTTGTTTATTTATGTTCTATTTTATTTTTGTGGGATTTCTCAAAGTCTTTTTTTAATGCAATATATTGATAATGATCATAGTTAAGATTCAGAGTTTTGTCTTGCAGTGATGACAGTGAGAAAGTGTGTGACAGTCCTGAGCTTTTGTTACCATTTTTTTTTTTTTTTTTTTTTTTGTTACCTGTTGTTTTGATGAACTGATGATGATGATTATGATGATGAAAAACTCACCAGTAGAGATAAAAAGTGAAAACTTCCACATTTATTGATGGTTAGCATCACATCTAGTAAAATTAAACAAATATGCATCATCTAATTTTTTTTTTCCTTTTTTACAAACATTTTATTCTTTATGCTCTCTGTTATGTTTTGTCACATCTTTCTTCCTCTCCTATGCTCATTGCTTTTTTTGTTACTGCCTCTATTGTAGATAAACTGTGAAGCCTGTCAGGAGCCGGCCGATGTGCAGAGAGCATCCAGAGTTCAGACTGGTTTTTAGAGATCCACAGCACAAAGTCACAGACGCACTTATTTGCTTTCTTTTTATTTTCTGGTATGGCAGTCATCTGATCATGGGAGGAAATATGTTAGAGTGACTCCGGACAGTGGATGTCACTCTACTGATTAAGTGCTTATGTGCAGCAGATCAGCTTTCATGCGTGCACCTTTTGGGCGGAGCTAGAAATGGGAACTACGACATTGCTGGAATGCTTTGCTCGCTCTCGGCGAATATGCTGTCTGCCACACCCTCTTCGCCTTAGGAGACCTTTCCAACCTATACGCTGTTTTCCTGAGACAGCACCACCTCACTGCCAATGTATGTATAGTGATAGACAAGGATTACAGCTGGAAATAACTGGAGATACAGTATTGTTTTATGTACACTCTTGATAACCTTGTCATTCTGGTAATTTTGAAATCTTTCAGAGCTTTATCATTCATGCCACTCTTATCTTCAATTATCAGATACATTGCTTCAGACTTTTTTCCAGTGTTGCCACTCTCAGTCTGAGTCTCCTCCTCTTCTGGTTGCTTCCTCTTCTCTGATCTGACTCTGCAATAAACAATCTGACCTCCTATGTGACTCATAGCTGCTTTGCTCTTTCTCTCCAGTTCCTCGCATCAACGGCCACTCGAAATCAGAGCGCACTGCCAGAGACTCAGCCATGGGCTACGACAGTGCCTCCGTAATGAGCAGCGAGCTTGAGTCGAGCTCATTTGTTGACAGTGAGGAAGATGAGGATGCTAGCAGGTAAACTATTAAGTCACATCTAAATGCATTTCTGCTTCATTCAAGACACTTACTATAAATCATTTGCCTCTGTTTGCTGATTTTTGTTTGCGTTATCTCATTAAAGACCCCAAAAGAAAGAAGCGATAAGTCAATTATTTTAATCACAGTATAACTCACACTATAAATAACTATCTGCTTCATAAGTCATGTGTTGCATTCATTTTAAATTTATTTTCCCGTGAGTTTTCAAGGAAACATAAATCACTTAGAGACACTGAAAAATGATGTGAGTGTAAGACACTAGAGAAAATAAGCTTAATAGCATGAGAAACTCCAGCAATCTCATATTAATGATGTTGTCTACCTCCCTATTATAGAAAATCTGCATTTCTTTACATTGCAAGGATTTTGGCTCATAAATCAGGTCTACAGTTTTTGCACATACACTACACGTACTCCTACTTTGATCTAATATCCCTGTTTTGCCCTACATTTCTTCTTCATTCCCCTCTCTTCTTCTTCTTCTTTTTCATCTTCCTTTTCTTCTTCTTCTTCTTCTTCTTCTTCTTCTTCTTCTTCTGTGTTTCAGGCTCAGTAGCTCCACAGAACAAAGTTCTTCATCACAGTTGATGCGTAGACACAAGCGTCGCAGACGGAGGCACAAAGTGGCCAAAATCGACCGGGTGAGCACCTCTAAGACACATCACTGTTACCACTGGAATTGAATTAGACACCGAGTGCGAGAAACAGATGAGATGGCTGATTGATATGGACTTTACGCCACTTCTGCTGTGCGTCACTTACTGTTTCCACTTTGTGCCTTTCCAGTCCTCATCCTTCAGCAGTATCACAGACTCCACTATGAGCCTCAACATTATCACCGTAACACTCAACATGGGTAAGGATTTATTTTTACATATTGATAAAGAATTTATATATTCTTTTGTTACGCCTGAAATCGTAACACGTTTTTCTCTTTGTTTCATAACAGAGAAGTATAACTTTTTGGGTATCAGTATTGTTGGTCAAAGTAATGACCGGGGAGACGGCGGTATCTACATCGGGTCCATCATGAAGGGTGGAGCAGTTGCTGCTGATGGTAGAATAGAACCAGGAGACATGCTCCTCCAGGTATACTGATGCATGTTGTTGAATTGTTGGCATATGTTGTCAGGTTCTGGCTGATGCTGATACTGTGTGATAGTTGTCACATGAAGGGATGACTGTATTGCTGTCCGTGGTTTTGTGTCATATTAATAACCACAGTGTTGTATTCGCTTCCGTTGCTAGACTCTTGTAAAAGTTGTAATTCTGCCTCTCCTTTTCCTTCCTGTTATTGCCTCTCTTTGATCTCTGTGCCACAGAGCTTTAAAGCTACACCCACAATGAAACACATAATAGCTGATTTCATTTTCTTGTTGCCCCAACATTCACAGTATAGGTTTTATTTGGGCTGTGTATCACACAGAAAGCAGCTTAGGATTTGCCTGTATCTGAAGGCCTAAGAGCACTGTAGAGATGAATGTGTACACAGTGCAAGTGCATAAACAGATTTAACTCCTCTGTACAGCTTCAGAAAGCCACAGAAACACACTATAAATATATGTGTAATGTAATTTTAATGAGTTAATTATATATTTTCTTGTCTGTCAACCAGGTGAATGACGTAAACTTTGAAAACATGAGCAACGATGATGCTGTGAGGATCCTTAGAGAAATAGTTTCTAAAACTGGGTAAGAATTGTTAAGAACATACAAGCAACGTGACTTTACTTGGTGGTGTGTACTGTGGCTAATTGAGTGTAAAGCTTAATGTTACATTTCACACTAAAGTTTAGTTGTCTAGAGGATAAATTGTGTAAATAGTTCCTTTGACCAACCACTAAACTTTTGCATAACAAGGTGTCCACAAATCCTTAAAAAGTCTTACATTTGATTGACCTCAGTTATCCTTAATCATTCTATAAAAATGGCACTCAAAGGTTTTGAAAATTACACAGACAATAAATGATGTTGCTGCATTTGCTTTGGAAAATCTTTGTAAAGAATTTGTCAAATTCATAATTAGTTTTTAGCATTTTATCATTACAGAAATGGGAATGAGTGGATCCTCTGACACTCATTCATGAGTGGAGGGTTCAAGTATGAGCTGTAGCAGCTTGAACATCAGTAGCAGAAACAGTCAAAAAGAAATGGAAATGTAATATTAGCTTGATTAAAACATGGTCAAGACTGGTTCAAGGAAATAACTGAGACCTGTTGTCCTATCATTTTTATGAATAATGTCTTACATTTCATCAGACGTCTTGAAAGTATCTCAAAAAGTCATAAATTTAGCATCCTTCAATATGCAGATCCACTGATGATACTCTAAATTTGGTGTTAACGCCACAGCGATTAGAAGCTATTTTCACTTTTCTTTATTAGAGATTGCTGTATTAAATTTGGTTTCTTCCCATGTTTCAATTTGACAGTTTTATGATATAAGCAGGGCTCCCACGGGGTCTTAAAAGTCTTGAATTTACAAATATGCATTAATACCTTAAAAAGTCTTTAAAGGGTGTTAAATTTGATATGGTAGGTCTTAAGTAATGTTGCCATAAATGTGTTTAAATGTGTCTGTTAAATGTCCAAGCTGCAAAGAAAGTACTGTTGGTCTGCTCAGTTCCACCCATTTCAACCTGACAATTTATTTGAAACTAGGAACCAATTATTGCTAACTTTGCCGCCCTCAGTGAGAAATGACTTGTAACAGTGGGAATCACAGTGTTGGAGTAATAAGCACATTTTCCTAAATTCTAGGAGTCACAAATTTTTGCCAGTATGGCTGTGAAATGGATATTAAATTCTGCTCTAAGTAGTCTTAAAAAGGTCTTAAAAAGTCTTAAATTTAACTTGTAGAAACCTATAGGAACCCTGGATAATGTGCTAGTAATATGGCGTCTTAAAAACGTGTTTATTAGTCACACCTGATTTGTTCTCATTTCTTTGCTCTGTTTGTTTTCAGTCCAATTAGTCTTACTGTTGCCAAATGTTGGGACCCTTCCCCTCGAAGCTACTTCACAATCCCACGTGGTAAGACAAGCACCAGAAACATGAACATAGACATATTTCTTGTTCACATATGAATATCTTTCTCAAATCCAAATGTTTTTTCTTGCCTACATTTGAAGATGTAAAGCGAAACCATGTCCTGATCAGGTTTACACTGGTCCACGTTGAACTGTACTGCTGATCAGAACTCTGTTGTTGCTCATTTCTTTAGCTGAACCTGTTCGACCCATTGACCCTGCAGCCTGGATTTCACACACCACGGCCTTAACAGGTCCTTACCCACATTACGGTAAAGAAAACCATCACTTTCGCTGTTCATGAAGTATACAGAGTTTCATAACTGCAGTAATTTAGAACAACTGAAACCTCTTCTGCTCTCTTATCACAGAATTTGATGACCTGCCGTTGTCTGTGAGTAAAACAGACATGGCAACCATCGTCAAAGTGATGCAGTTGCCTGACTCTGGTTTGGAGATCAGAGACAGGATGTGGTTGAAGATTACAATCGCCAACGCAGTCATCGGTAAGAAAAGCTGACCTATATCGGTTCCCACTAAACTAAAAACTAAAGCATGTTTTATGTCAGTTCTAATGCTTTTTAGGTTTTATAGTAATGCAGTATTGTATTCACCTCACCTGAGCCATTTTTCTTTCATTTACTCTAAAATAAAAAAAAAATACTTCATTTGAAACATTGTGAAACACTGAACCATGATGAAACTTTTTTGTGAAACTTTATTGTCCCTAATTTTTTCACATTGCTATATTAATTTTTACTTGGTTTAACCTTCGTCTTGTGTTAGCTTTGTTTCCATCTCTTATGTTAACGGGTCGGTTTTGACCCATGTCTTAAATCAGCTGTAAAATACACTAAAAACTATTATCTATCATCCAGTTTGTTTCTCATCTCTTGGTTATCTTGTTAGGCTTCCTTATCCATGAAAATATTGGTTTTAATATTTTTGGTATGGGCCTCTGGGCCTTTTTTTTGTCAGTATACCCCTCCATGTGCTCTCTGCAAGTCACCAACTCTAAACTGAATTGACCTCACATGTCTGGACAGGCCTGCTGTAGCTTGTTTTGTTTTTGTGCAGGTATACTGGATATCAAGGCAAAATGAGAATCCCCAAAAATTTGCATGATTGTTAGAGGAGCTGGCTGTCAGTGTGTTGGCTGACAGTGCACTTATGATTTCAGTTTTGGCTCTAATTATTGCTTTATAATCTTATTTTAATAACTGGGTCAAAACCGACCCTAACAGCACAAAGGTCATAATTTCAACCAGAGCATTTCATAATTTAGTGAAAAAAAAAGTTTGTATTATTTTGTTAAAATAGAGGTTCCTGACAAAGTCAAAAAGCCTTGATGCAATAAACAAATTTTATGTGGTTCATTTATGCATTTAAAACCTTAAATGGGTCGGTGCCGACCCTAACACAAGAGGAAGGTTAAATAAGTTTTTTTGTTGATTTTATTCTAGAAATTGCATCTATTTGATCACATATCACCAGCTTCCATCAAGTTATACACATGTACAGTTTAGATCCATTCTTCATATTTTTGCAATAAGAAAAGAACAAAACAGACAAAATAAACATAAAAGAAAGAACACACAAGTATAAACATTGGGTGTTTCCATTTAGCACAGTAGAATGAAATAGTTAAAAAAAAGAGGGATGTTTCAAGGAAATGTAATCTTTCCACTTCTTCCATAATTTCTCCCATAAAAGTACAAATATCATATCTGATATCTTACCAATATTCTGCGAATCTTATGGTTTAGCCAAATACCTTTCTGCAGGCATATTTAAGATCCCAAATAAATATTTGATTAAGTATTTGTGACGTCAGTTGTATGAGACCAAACAGGAGTTCATCCCAACTAAAAGCAATTTTGTCTCCAAAAATAATAACTAATTATGTATAAATTTTGTGGAAAAATTATGGCAGGACCAAAACAAATGGAAGTGATCAGGTTCCTGGGAGCCACAGTTTCTCCAACAGCAGGAAGAGCCTTCGTAATGAGATTTCTGGACAGGACTGATAAAATATCTAATGAGACTCCACGTCCTCCATGAGGCTGAGTTCGAGATTCTACACTGAAAATCACATTTTCATGTAAATCAAGTTTTTCTCTCTGACACATGGCTATTAGTTTCTTTTACTCATTATAGTTTAATATAGAAATAGTTCATTATGTGATTGAATGGAGATAAATTTTAAACCATAATCTGCTTCATATGCAAAAATAAAAAAGATTCAGAGGAGTTTAATTTCAGAAGAGTGTTGGTCCATTAATATAAAACTAATGTGAGGTCATACTTACAGAAATCATTGTTATTCATGCCATGTAGTTGAATGTTTGGAAAGTTTGTAGTAGATTTCTCACAAGTCCAAAATGGTCATGGGTGTACATGTATTTATATTTGTGGTGTGTACATTTATTGCACTAACATCTGAAAAATTCTTTCCACATTGAGGTGCTTGTTTAACTACTTTGGTCACTGTTGTTATGCGTATCACCAGTATTTTTAGCGTCTGCTAAATCCATCAGAGCAGAGGCCCACATGTCTGTTTGCTGTGTGTATCAGGTGCCGACGTGGTAGACTGGCTTTACTCCAGAGTAGAAGGATTCAAGGACCGGCGGGATGCGAGAAAGTATGCGAGTAGTCTGCTGAAACATGGCTACCTGAGACACACCGTCAATAAGATCACCTTCTCTGAACAGTGCTACTACACCTTCGGGGACCTCTGCCAAAGTACAGCCACTTTTTTCTCAGTGTGTCAATAGTGCAATGCTGCTTTTTAATGAATAGGAGGATTGTGCTAAAAGTTTCCCCTTCTGGTGCTGTTTTCTCTCCAATAAGACATGGCATCACTCAATTTGAACGAGGGATCCAGTGGAGGAGGCTCTGAGCAGGACACTTTGGCACCGCTCCCACCCACCAGCAACCCCTGGCCCCTGGGCGGCCAGCCATTCCCCTACCCTCCCTTTCCCTCCGCACCCCCCAGCTTCCCGCCAGGATACTCAGACCCATGCCACAGTTTCCACAGTGGGAGCGCAGGGAGCCAGCACAGCGAGGGTGAGCAATGAGCAGGAGGGACAAGATGGGCCTTTGAGTTTTCCATTAGCCTTTCATTAATTAATGTGATCATTTGACTCAACATGCAACATGACATTATATTTAATTTAAATATTTCTGGCATGTGATGTCAGTATTAACAAGTGTCTGACTCATGCTAATGGCCGCTTTTTTTGGATTTCTGGGCAGGAAGTTGACACTGAATTGCATTTTCCATAATTAAATATCTAAAATTTTATTGTCAAGGTCAATCATGAGCATCTTGAGTCATGCAGCGGACAGCTCTGCAGTACTGGGTGTGTACAAAACAATCTGATTTCAGCCATATGATTACAAACCGCCAGCTTGAAATGATCAACTCCGAGTCCATCCCTGTCCATCTGTTTCTGAATGATCTTTTGTTTTCATCTGGAATCAAAACATGACATTGCCTTGTGTTGCTGCTGCATGGTTTTTAATATCCGCATTGAGGGCGACTGGAAAACAGGTGGCTTTAATAGTTTAGTGGGTGGTGATGATAGTGTAGCAGGAGTGTCCATTTTAGACTAGACAGGCCAGACAGATAATGGTAAGTTTCATGTAACCATCTGTCAGTCTGTACTTTTCATTGTTTTCAGTGATTCATCCAGACATTGCCATATCTTGCTTTCAGTCCTGTTGTCATTCTTTCAGTCGGTGTATCTGCAACCTTTGCAACACGGTTGGAGAGAGATGACAAAGACAAGTGTTTTCTATTAATTACAGTTTTAGTTTCAAGCGTCTCTGAGCCTGCCTGTGTATTAGAGTGCATGTGTGTCTGTGGGGTTAACAAGTTATGGGTTTAGGGTCCAGATAAAGCGGAATAAATTAGGTAGTATCAGAAGAGCTGGGCTAGGAGGTGTGTGTAATTCTGTTGTTCCCTCTGTTTATGCTGGGCAACGGTAGACTGAAGGAGGAGGTAGTCCCAGGACACTGGGGGAACCGGTAAGCCTGCTAACCCCCTCTCCTCCTCTGCTGCTCTCTCTCTCATTAATCCTCTTCATTCTTATTCTATCTCTCCTCTCTTTCTCGTGTGCTCCACATTCTCCACCTATCATAGCTTTAAGGTTTTTTTTTCCTCCGCCCGTCCCATGCGTCCTCCTTCGTCCATGTGTACTCTATGTGTGACTCTCCCGATAAGTCCATTCTCCTCTCTGCACCTCTGGGCATGCATTCGTACTGTGCTGGGATCGCAGTGAGAGAGGTGCATGATGCAGGATGATCACTCTGAGGCTTGTGTTATCATTCTCACTGATAGGGGGCAATCATGCACCACTTTACCCAGTACTGTTGGGCTCATTGCGGAAGGGGAAGTGTGGAATGTTTGATTTTGCAACAGTGTGGTACACCTCTATCAGAATGACGCCAGCAATATGAAATGTGACACTAAACCGTTAACAAAACCTGAAAACAATACAATCCTTGTGGTTTCTGTTGTATTTTTTGTGTTAGCTGCTGAGTTGCAGTGTCTATCTGATGCAGGTGTATCTTTGACATTTATTCTACTTTCTACTCTGTGAATGTTTCAGTGTTTGTATGGACGTCAGAGGAATCTCACTGCATTAGTTACTTTAGATCAAACTTGGGAGAAGAAACTTTAGAAATAATCATATTTGCCTTTGACAGTTGACTCTTGCTAGACTGCTTTAAAAAGAAAGTCACACCTTAAACAAAGCACATTAATGTGTATAATAACAATAGTGTATTTTACTGTTGGGCTGTGTGATATGACCAAAATCACATACATTTAATGAATGAATGATATATAATTATTTCTATAAAATGGCTACATAGAAAGGCCTGTCTGTTCATATTCTTTACAACTAAAGGGTATTTTCTTTTTTTTTTTTTTTTTTTTTTTTTTTTTTTTTTTTTTACTTTTTTACTTTCTGCATTTTTTCTAATGGAGAAGGAAACAAAATAGAAAATTATTATTTCTGGAGTAATTTGCAAGGAATAATTCCCTTCTTCTTGTCAAACCTTGTGACTGAACTGGACCCTGTTTTAGGAATAAGGTCTTTAGTCCTGGCTGATCAAAACCTTTTTCCCTGTGTAGAATATCCCAGTTCCATGTCACTCTTTTATATGTTTGTGTTGCTTTTGGAAAATTCTGAAATTTTCATATATGCATATTTGTCAGTACAATAACAGTAACAAGCATAATACCAAACAATAGATGTTTTCTCTTTCCTCACCTACTGTCATGTCACACAGCCTTATCTTACTGTATATTAAGGGGATTTTTATTTCTGTAACATGTTCTGTAAAGTGGAATGTGCTGTTCATACCCTTATATTTTGCTTAATGTGTGACTTTCTGCCTTGATGTAGAAAAACAGCTGTTCTAAGTCAGATTTAAACACATATTGATGGTTTCATGCCCTAATACTCAACAAGACCAAGCTGAAACGCTGCTGTTGTTCCCTCCTAACAGGAAGCCGAAGCAGTGGATCCAACCCCAGCGCTGGCAAAGGTAGACGCTCTTCCCCACAAGAGAAGGGTCACAGGTCAACATGCAGCGAATCAGAGCCAGGCGTCCGTGGAGGGAGGCGCGCTGATAGGTCCGCCAGCCAAATGAGCCATCACAGCCACGCCGTCTCCAGTCACAGTCATGCCCGATCGAGTCTCAGTCACAGTCAGTCACACAGGAGCCACTCACTGTCACAGAACACCCATCCCTCCTTCACCTACAGTCACGCACCCTTCACCCAGCAGGGGCCCGGCTCCTGCGCTCACAGCGAGAGGAGCCACGCGTCCTCCTACGGCCCCCCGGGCTTACCTCCCCCGTATTGTCTGGCCCGTCTGGCCCCCAAGACCTCAGTCAGCAGCAGTACGCCCCCCGGAGCCCCTCCTGGGAGGGAGTTAGCAGCCATTCCTCCTGAGCTCACCGCCAGTCGCCAGTCGTTCCAGCATGCTATGGGCAATCCCTGTGAGTTCTTTGTTGATATCATGTGACAGGACAGTGCCTTTAAAACTCCTTGAGCACAAAACAATTCTTTGTGAACCCACTCAGTCTTTTGCCTCCGACTCCGACTCCGGCCCTCTCCCTATCTTTCTCTATGTCCCTCCGATGTCTAAGCAAAGGATTATGGGCCGTAAGAGCACAACAGAAGGGAGTTCATACACACACGACAAGGGTTTTCTGTGGCCTCAAACCCAACTTTTGTATTGACGTGACGTGTACAGTTTGTGAAACGTGAGTGGTATTTAATGTGGTGATTCTTTAAAGCTGCCACACGGACATTCTCGGGAGTGTTTATGTACTCGGCGTAGGACATTTTCAGATCTGCAACACCTTTAAGCTGGCTGGGCCTGGATCTCAATCCCCCAGACCCAGACTCAAAACCAGCCCGCACTTACCATAAGAACTTTTCTCTGGGCCGAGAACTTGGACTGGACCCTCAGACTCATATCTGATTAATTTTAGCACGTTACACCAAACCTCTGGCTGTGTTTTCTTTGTGCTGTGGCATTGCCACCAGCTTACTTTTTTGTCAAGGTGAGTTCTTACCTGCCAACTACTAAAAGCTAACCAGTTTACAATCCATGGATTTATTCAACCTCAAAAGGGAGGCCCTGTAGCCAGCCATTAATTTAATTAGGCTGCATATTGCATGACTGTCTCAACTGCTTTAAAGAAAAGAAACTTTATTAATTTTGTTTAAAGTATTACCATTATTTTGGGAAGGGGTTCCTCTTGCCAATGTTCTAAAGGAAAAATCTGTACACTGGATGATTTTTGTGATATTTATGTGATCATGTTGCATTGATGGTGTCAGACTTTGTCTACTACGGCTGACTGACAGACAATCAGACATCACTGTAAATCAGTGGCCAGTTTCCACTGTTCTAGCTGTGCTTTGTCGAATGTATCATTATTCCTGAACCCTGACATTCATTACTTTATGGTTTCAACAAACTGAACTGAGCAAATCACCCTGTATACAGATTGCAAACAGTAAACACCCACCACTGCTTTTAAAGAAACTCAAAGGGTGGGCCTAAGATAAACCGGTTTGCTGAGAGCATCATAGATGAGCTTTGATAAAAATCCAATGTGACAAAAAGCCAAAGCCTCACATAGTGTGGTGGATACTTCTTTATAATGTGGAAGCGGTCTATGATGCAAATCTCTTTATGATTATCATCAAACACTTCTCATTTTACGACTTCAAAGTGACTTCAAGGGGAATCTTGGTCTTTAGATTCTGAACTCCTTGCAAAACAATGGCAACCCCGGGTGTATCTGTCTAAAATACAGCCACAGGGGGGAAATTACACACAAACACTAATTTTATGAGCACTTTTCCATTTTGTCTCTCCCTCCCTTTAGTATGAAACACTGTTTGCAATCAAAGCTTTCTCTTTTTGTTTCTTTACAAAAGAAGAATAAATTGTACATAGAAATTTATTATATATATATGAATAAAAAATATATATGTTCAAAACATTCTTTTCTTTATGTCTTTTACAATAATCTGTATATTTTGTCTTGCTCTTAACACACTGAATTCTTTTATTCACTTTTTGACAGAGCCACTAGGTGGAGATATTTGCTTTCTTGTTTGCTTTCACTTTAATTATTATACAAGATTTTTAATATATAAAGTAGTTTAATAACTTCATATAAAAACATAAATGTTGTTATTTATTTTTTATTTACAATGATTCTATAACATTTAAGTCTGTTATCATTTCTCAAGCAGTGGGCAAATGTTTGAAGTCAGGACTAAAGACAGTAAAAAACAATGTATGAAGGTATAATCTCACCACAGCAAATGTGTCAGCCTCATTTCTTTTGCTGTGACACCTCTGAGTGGAACTTCCGAACACTCTACGTACTTTCCCAGTGGGCTGACATTTGACTCAAACACATACCAAACCTGTAGACCCTCTCATCTGCTTGACCCACCAATCGCTATGCTTTGTAGACAATAATACTTGAAACTGACGTCAGACTCCCCCATATGAGAAGATGTTCTGTGAGACGTCAGGAAGGAAGTGACGTCAGAGCCTTTCATCAACACCCTCGCCTGTAGACTTAGATTAAGAAGTACCCGAGTATAGAAGCTGCTTTAGAGAAGTGTGGTGAGCTATGATTGGCTGCACAGCACAGCCATTGCAATATCTACATGGCAATTGGTAAAGTGAAAGAAACATGCAGTCCCACACTGACACCTCAGTCTGACTTCTGCTACAGCAAACATGGTTGCAGTTTCACTCACTGAAGCCTACGTGCCAACACATAAACACTAATTTACCAGCACAGTGACTGTCATTATTACAACACTTACTGAAAAAAACGTATTTCCCAAGCCGTTATGTTAATTGATCTGAAGGGGTTTACTGAGCTTCATAATTGGATTATGGGGGAAGTTTAAGGGTATATGTGGGAGGTGTTTCTTGGCCAAGGATGCGTAGGTGGACGACACAGTGTCTTTTGACCTCACAGTCTCACGTAACATAAGTCTGGCCTTAAAGTGGGCGAACGCTGGTAGGCTAAAAAGATGCATCAGAATGTCAGAGGTAAACTGTGTTAAATGTCACTCAAGTATGATATGATCACACTCAGCTTGAAGCCGCACGCACATGTGATCATACTGGTTTCCTGCTTCTGCTGTTAAAAGTTCATATTTCTAATGAGTCACAAATAACATATACAGCCTCAAATAACCTCGTACACTTGGGTAGTTAGAGGTGTCTATTAGCTCATCGTTAGTCAGCAAATTTTCCTATGTTCATAGGCAAAGTGCAAGACAAAGCACTTACTGTAAGGTGACTGAACTTCCCTTTTAGACAGAATAAAATCCCACATTGTGGTTTGGGGAAAGGGCAAGTTAATAGATAATTCAAATCAATCATCCAGAGAAACAAGACACCGCTTTCATTGCAGTATAAAAGGTATTCATGTAGAACTTTTGGTTTTTGTTTCCTCCTTTTTATCCTGTTTTTGCACTTTCTGTTTGATGGTGGATAATCAGCAGCTGATTAAGGCAGACAGGAAAATTTTGAAGTTTTTAGAGGCTTTCAACTAAACATATGACAATGAGTAAAGCTTAGACTAACCTCATACTCAGTCATGACTCATTAGAATCAGCTGCTGTCAAGTGAGCATGATGAATTCTATGTACTTACTCAGTGAACAACTTTCCGAATTGCACTAAACAATATGATAGCTTAGAAGTGTTTGTTTTGTGATGTCAGAAAAAGATGTGATGTGAGGATGTGTTTTTACACACCTTCCCTGTTTCTACAATGACATCAACTAAAAGCAGTCATTGAACTATATGTAGGTCAAACCACATCCACTTAACTTTAATTACATCACAATGGATTTCACAACAAAACAATTTAATTTGCAAGAAAATAAGGAAACTATAGGACACTAATAGTTTTCTAAGTTTGCAAAAGTGCTTATGTTCACAACATTAATAACATTTCCTATAAGTCAAATACACAAGGGCAGATTAACAAGAAATAAGGATATTTCAGATGTTTAGGACACACTAACTCACTCAGCTAGTGCTTTGTTATAGTAAATTCCATTAAGGTGCTGAATCTGGGCATGTTCAGACAAGCAGCGTGTTCCTGAGAACCCTGATGTCTGGACAATAGTTATCAAAATAATCAACATGAACTCCAAATGACTATTTATTCCTGTGGGAGGGCTTCATTTAATTTAACAGAGAGGAACTGATTTGGTAGGTGCAGTAGTTACCAAACAAGGAACATTGTGATCTACAGGGACAATAATTCATCAGGAAATCTCTTTAGGTTATGGGAAAGGAAACAAAAACTCCCAGCATGGTCTGGGGTTTATGATCTGCAAATATCTTTATGCATCATGTCCTAAATGCACTTTGAAAAATAAATTATAAATCATTCTAATGTTCTTTTTCTTATTAATGAATGCAGGAATTTCCAGTTCTTAATATCAGATAATAGTACTGAGCCATTTTCACGATCAGAAAATAAGACACACCCCCAAGAAGAAAAAGAAAAACACAGACAACATGAACAATGTGTTCAGTCATCTCTTGGCTGCTGATGTGAGCAAAGACCACAGAGCAGAGGGCGTGCTTCATCACACAGCTGTAGCACTTTTGGTTAATGAGACTGTGGAGCACTTGGGCTTTCAGACTGAAGCTGTAGCTGACAAAAAAACAAATCAGAAAAGTGATCCCTTCACTTTTTGAAATATCTTGGATTTTCTGCATTTGGATTATCTTTCTATTCTGCTCATCCACACACTTGAAGATCTGTTTTCAGGATGACCATAATCCTGTGGACCATGGGTCTCTTTCTACTTGTGCAGAGCTGCTTCTGCAGCATTGGAGAGACCAATATAGGCTGCATCAAGTGGAAACAGAGTGGGAAAGATGTTTGCTGTGAAGCCTGTCATCCAGGTAATAATGATAACAATAATAATATGAGTGTATATGAATGTAAATGTTCTTTTATTTTAGACTCTACATGTTGTTATTTCATGCCAGATTAGTACCAATACAGTATAACTGGAACAACTGATAATTAATTGTAACTGAAACTTTAAATATTTCTTTGTAAAATTCATTCCATGTTCTTGCAAAAATTGAAAATGTGTAAAATATATTAAAACTTAAGATAGTACTCATTCACTGGACTGAGTTAATAAAATTAACTGGATATGTTTACTCACAGGAGTTAAATAGTTTTACAATAGTTCTAAACTCCGTAGTGTTTCCCAGGGTAGTGTCTCTATAATGAGCTGAGGTTGAGGCAGATATTTTACTTTCTATAAACTCTGATACCTGACTGTGGACTTTTGTCTATTTAATAATATAATTGGAAAGGAAATCCTCCAAGTTATAATCAGTGTAATTGATATCTATCTGAATATTCTCCTGGTCACCATATTATTCTTTCAGGACACACTCAAAAATAAAGCCATAAACTGTACACTGTCTTTGTGAGAGTGTTTTTATGAGTAACTGTACTCCAAACTCTGAGCAGTTCCTTTGTGGCAGCATCTGGCAACCAAATAGTTTCAGTGGTTTTCAGCTAATACCACAACAAAGAGAAAGTTTGGATGAGCTACAAACGAATTGAATAATTTTATACTTGGTGATTTCTTGTAAATGTAATGAAATCAAGTCACTTCTGTTACGGAAACCTGCAACTCTTGCTCCCACATGTATCTTTTATCATTCTTTGATGTTCTTTGTACTTTACCAGTTTAGTGAGGGAAGGTAATATTTCTTTGTGTGGGATAATATGTTACATTATCTTCTTATCAGATCTCACAATGCTGCTATTGTCTATTTGTTTGTGTGTTTATAGGGAACCGTCTTGTCAAACACTGTGGTCCAAGTCCAAAGGACCTTTGCACTCCTTGTCAACCTGGGACTTATACAACTGACCCTAAACTCCGCAGGTGTTATCCGTGTACTCAGTGTGTAGGTAAGTAACGCTGGTTTCTGAAACATATTTTCCAATTCTGTAAAGTGTAAAAGCAAAAGAATCAAGTCTTAACCCATAAACACCCAAACAACCACTGGTGACCAAAATCCTCTACCAATATGAAATGTTTAATAACTGTTGATCCACTAATCCTGTCAATCCATGTAAATAATTGGTGTAAAATGCAGTTTGTCATCTTTTCATGGTCATCAGATATGACCTATTTGGATGTTCAGAGGCCCTAGCAGTAAACATGGAAACACCGTCATCTTCTACAACGTTGATTCACCAGTAAAACCCATGGAGTTTGACAAAGGATAGTGGATGGACATACTTGGTTTATGTTCAGTTAATAATAAATTTTGATAAAAAATTGTCATTTTCTTCATTTTTTTTCTCTGTTTCTGATATTATGACAATTAACTTTACTCTGAGCTTTTATGAACATCTTCATGATCAGTAAATTGAATACTGGAAAATACCGCATTTTTATTGAAGAAATGCAAAATACAGATGATAATATTATGATAAATGGCGATAAATCACTTAAGAAAGGTTAAACAGAAAAATTCATTTGGGAACTGCCACAAAAGTAGCGCAGGGTCTTTATGGGTTAAAATAATTTGGATTACATGGTGTCAGAACTCTGCTTTTATTTTTGCATGTGTAGGACCTCAATTCACGGTAAAACCCTGCACAACATCCACTGATACTAAGTGTGGCTGTAAAGACGGACTGATATGTGGTGATGAACAGTGTAGTTTCTGTACTGAGAAGTGTGGCAAAGGCCAGGAACCAACAGAAAACCGTAAGAACATTTTTTAAAAGCACAATACATTAGCACATATATGTGATTTATGAGTCAAACTGATGCTAAAGCAAATGCATGACTGTCTTTTCTTAGGTTCTTGCAGACCATGTCCTCACGGTACCTTCAATGACCAAAGTCACCAGAAATGTAAACCTTGGAGTGCCACGTAAGATATGAGTCATCTCTTATCTGTCATAAAAACTATGGGTGTTTTCGCACTGACTTAGAGACACACTCACTTTCTTAAAGGTGTCCCCATCCAGACCAGTTTATTGAGGCCAAAGGAGATGCATTCAGTGACATCAAGTGCAACAACGTTACAGTTATGCCATTGGTTCCAGTGGTTCCAGACAAAAGTCAGTAAGAACTGCTTCTAATGTTTCATTCATTCTTTAAATAAATCTCCATATAAAACAGAATTAATATAAACAAATGATACTAATTAAAAAAAACCTCTATTTGTTGTGTTTCTACAAACCTGTTATAATAGGTTTGATTGATTTATTTTTCTGCATGTGTACTGGTCAGATCGTGAAGAGGTGTGGCCATGGGCCTTTTGCATGGGCCTCTTTTGTGCACTTCTGATAGCCTTCAGCATCATCATCTTCACCACCAGCATGGCCCGAAAAGTCCTCAAGAAACGAAAGAGCATGAAGAAGAAAACCAAAAAGACACCAATAATCCGAACTCCTACAGGTCATTATTTCTATGTCTTGTCATGGACCTAATATATGAGATTACATTTACAATGACTCAAATGCTGTAAAACTACAACTTAGATGAAATTCTGTTTCTGTTTTGTCCTCAGATGAACCCAGGACCCTGATAGCAGTTGAGTGCAGTTTTCATGAGGCCCAGCAAGAGCAGGGGAGCAGCACAGAGACGCTGGCATCCAAGGACTCCTCAGATCAGCTTATTCCATGAAAGAAAAGGAACCAAGTGTACCGTGACACTCAAGTACCTGTTGAAATATTTTGAAACTCGGGGGAGAGAAACAAGATATCCCGAGTAGGATCAGGTCAGTTTTTTGACACTTATCCAGGTTTGGAGGATGTCCTCAGAGGATGTCCTGAGCCAAAACCCATGGCTCTGAAAGGAAAAAAAACAGGACGCTGTATTCAACAAACTTTTTTTTTTTTTTTTTTAAATCCACTCTTCTTTCATTTACAAAAAAAATAAACAAATACTTTGGGTTGGGTTAGATGTAGCTTTGAATATTTCTCTGTAATTACCACTCAGCACAATGATAATGAGACTTTTTAATATTGCAATAAAGTCATGAGGAAAGGAAGGGGAATTCTAACAGGGAAAAAACATTTGTATTATCTATTTACAGCAGATAATTGTGGCCATGGTTTTCCTTTTCAGTTCAGTATTTACATTTACATTGAGTTTAGAACCTAACTTTCCAAACACATCACTGGAAACCTTTAGAATTTATTTGAGCTTTGAAACCAAAAGCCTTCATTTGAGCTCAATCTTAACTCCAAGTACTGTGTGTAATAGAATTGTAGCATTTAATGTGAATGAGTGTGGCTGCTGTTGTTTGGTAATCGCCTGGGTGTTGCTCTGTATGAATGTACAGTTCAGTGGGTGTAAGACAGCAGAGAGGTTTCAGTCACGCCTAATGAACCTCATACCTCCAAAAATAGACTGGGTTTTATTGAAATGCTGATGCTGAGTCTAGAAACCTACTTTTACTGCTTAATTTTGTAACTGTCAGTAGCCAAAAATGACTGTACTGTGCTGATATAATCACAGTTCTAGAACATGACACTTAATCTATTAAGGAAAAGACTTGGCTTCCTGCTCCAGTGGATGGGAACTCCATTGTGGGATCAATTATGATGGTGACATAAGATAAAAAAGTACTACCATGTGCAAAACAGCATTGGCACCTCCTCTTTACCCCACATTGTTTTGCCAGGAATTACATGGACTTTCCTGACTGTTTCACAGCCAAAAAGGTCAATGAAGGGTTTTCCCCACATGTAAATATGTGTTTACTACATCTTAAGACAAATCACCACAAGTTCTGCTTAACCTACACTTTCGTCTTCTATTGAGGATGTTTAAACCGAATACTGCTGCAGGTTGATACGTGCCTCTTTGGGGTTCCACACAATCCAGTGTTTAACAAATTTATCATGTTACTAGTCATGCTGATTCTTGACATTCCTATGAAATGTCTCATAGGTCATGAGATGTTTTGTCAGGAAAACATATGACTCACTTTAGGGAAATGCATAGGAGACAATAAAAATGCCAATAAAGGTTCAAGTCTGATTAGAAAATATCCCCTTCCTGAATATTACTAGTTAAAAACTGAAAAAATGTACTCGTGTGGGCAGCTAGATCAGACATAGCGGAATTTTACTTACTGTATTTCTTTTACTGTATTGTAACAAGTGTATTATCTACTGAAATGGAACATTTGTCACCACAGACTGTGTGGGTTAAATGTGAGAACGTTAACCCACAACTATAGTAATGTATCACTGACTAAGTATGTGTCACACCTGCTGAGACTGTTTCGGGTGAAAGGTAGCAGGCGCCGCCTTCAGTTACATCAATTAAGAGTTACTTCTAATCTGGACTGCAGCACTTTATTTTACCTCCAAACTATAAGGACGTTATGTGATATACTTGTATTTTTGTATAATGTGATGGATTTATATTTTTTCAGTACATGTATCCATTGTTTTACACTGTATTTTTCATTTAATAAATTCTTTCTGTATTCATTCAAAGTACTGTACACGATGAGCGTCATATTTATTTTTATTTTAAAAAAAAGGGATGAATGCAAAAACACACACAAAACAGGATAAACAAAGACAATCTAATATCAGACCAAGTTTCATAATATGAATAATATTATTTGGCTTACATAATTGGCTCTGAACTGACAGACAAAAAGCCTACCTAAAGCATTATATAAAAACATGGGATGGACGTCTAACAGCTATGGAGGCCCACTTTACAGCTTGTCAGCTCTTTCAAATTTATCTTCTGTTTATTTACTATTTGGATCCTTGTGTGAATCCTAGTGAGTCGGTGTGATAACTGTCTAAATGTAACCCTGTGGCTGCTTTAGTTGGACATCAGGAGTGAATATAAAAGACCCTGAGATGATGTTTTAAAGCTCCAAAAAAGCTAATATGTAAAGTAAGCAAAGCTCACTCATTGTCTCATCTAAACCAGTACCTTGATCCAAGGCACTGACAGGAGAATTAACCTAGCATACATGTTTTTATGGCAGGGAGAGACCAGAGGACCTGGAAGTCAAACCAGTGATTGAACTAAAACTGAGCAAACATGCCACCCCAACACTGACCTTAGCAGACCTTTAAACATGTATTGCTTTGTTATATGTAATGCATACCAAAGGTACATAATGAGCTTGCTGTGTTAAAAGGAGTAAAAAATATTTACATTTGATATTACGCACTTATTCTAAGTCATACTGTAGTTGACAAAGAGGTTTTCTGTTGACTACAGGTTAAATAAGTTCAGTTGATTGTCATTTTCCTGCTGTAAACATTAAGTGTTTCCAAAGATTAAAGAGTGTAAAAACTACACCAGACATGCAAAAACTAGAAAATGCTCTATGTTTAAATAAAACTGAACTGATATATTTCCTTTTCTGAAAAATTCATTTCAGTTCAGTTTGCAGGCATCCCTTCAGGTCTTTAAACAAAGAGTAACATGGACATTTACAGTGTGCTGCTTAACTGAAAAAAACAAAGGTGTAACAAACATAATAAAGGCTAAACTGTTTAAATTAAATACAGATGAACAAATATGAATTCATCCAATACATCAGTTTTCCCTTTAAAAATGGCAAAGATGTCAAAGGTGTTAATTCTTTACTGAAAACATGTTCTAAAATGTGGTATCATTCATTGCTCTTTGTTCCTCTAAAGTGCTAGTAGGGCTGTAAGAAACAGAGTCCTTATCTTTTTCAACCTTAAAGTAAAGTGAATCGAGCCTTAGTGTTCCAAAAATATCCACTGTTGCATTGTAACAGGACGCAGTGGTCAAACTTATTGTTGCTTGCAGTTTTCTTTCTTATCTTTGGCTTTCGGGCGTCCTGATTTGTCTGTCTGCCGCTTTGTGGGTGGGATGAAAGTGGGCTCTTCCAGAAGGCCATGTAAGCCAGACTGAGAGACAGGAAGTGGCTGACAAATGGAGCCTAAAGTGAGGGAAAAGGATATGAGTGTCCAGTTATTGTTCGGATAGTTTTGTTTTGAGTCTTCGTGTGCTGTACCTGTTTGTCCGCCTCTCAGGCTGTCTGTGCCTTGCCTCCTGGCCTGGAAAGTTGGGTCAAGCTCCTCTGCGATGTTTCTGATATGTGGGGCTGGTCTGCACATACAGCATCAGTAGATCAGCACATACATGTACTTACACTCTAAATAATAATAATACAGTTAACATATGTCTAACAGAAACTATTACGGTATAGTAGAGATAGGGCTTGGTGGCTGATTCTCTGGGGAGCAGTCCTCTGTGGGGGAGGGAAGGCCTTCTGAGTCAAGTCTCTCACGATGGACCTAAGGCAGCAAACAGATCAAACTCACGTCATTAGTGTATAAAAAAAAAACAAACAAAAAAAAAAACTGAAATAAAACAATGGTATAGTTTTGGTAAAACTGGGAGAAATGTGTTGAACTAAATTTGAAATCTGTGTTTGGAGGAGGAAACCGTTTCTAGTACCTGATTTCCATTTACCTGTCTCTCTCTAGTTCTTCTGTCATGGTGACTGATCATTGCTCGGTGCTCACGCCACGACACCGGCCCTTCCAGCTCACGAGACCTACGCTTTGACTTGATTTCCTGTTTCTGCATAAAGCGTGCAATTTCCTGGGACAAAAGCACAAGATATACAAATATTAACTGCTGAATATATTTAAACTAATGACAAAAACATTGTAACACTAATGTACCTCATCTTGTGCTACTTGTGCCACTCTAAAATCTCGATCTGGGTACGAGCTTCGAACGGACTGGGAGTTCTATGAAGAAAAAGTCCAACAGAAATTTCTTAGTTGTATAAAATGAAAATGGTGTATCTTCATCTCTCTGACAGGGAATCATAACACACATTTAGGTCCCTTACCCTCCTCAGCTGCTTTTCCTCTTCCTCCTGCAGCTTGCGGGCCAGTTCCTCATCCTGCAGGACCTGCTGCAGCTCTCCAAGGTCAAGGCTCCCATCCAGCTCTCGTGGCATTGATGCTCCTGGGATAGAGGTCAACACACGTCAGATATCAACTGTAAAATCTAAAGGAACTGAAGTGTGTATAGCACGCTAAAAGTACAGATAGTGGAAAACCACACAGACAAATTAAGCTGAGTCACACCAAGTTTAAGTTACACCAAAAGATAAGAAGATACAGCGTGTAGAGACATATTGCATGATTATAAAAGAGACTCCACAGTGCTTAGAGATTCTTTTACTACACTAAGACTAGACCAACAATGAAGATGAAACAGAGCGTGAAATCACAGGCAACTCCAGGTCAGATAAAATTACAGTTATCAAAAAGAAAAATTCCCCACTTCAGTAAGAGACCCAAAGGAGTACTAGAGGCCAAATTTTGGAGACTGAATGTTGATTGAGGGAAGATGAGAGGAGCAGATGTACACAGAGAGGAAGGGAACACCGCTTTGGAAGCTTCCACTTGCAGACTGAACTTGGCTGCAGTTCTGGGCGTTACCTGCTAGCATGTGCCTTGACCTATCCCTGGTTGAAGCCCTGCTGCTGCTGAGGCTTTGGCTGCGCTGCGGGGCTCTTCGACGGGGCTGCTCTACTCTCCCCTTCACCTCCTGCTCCTCCTCTGAGCTTAACCTTTCCTCTGTGTTTCCACGCCAGGGCCTGTGCTCACGTGCTGTCGTCTCCCTCTCATCATCGTCATCGTCCTTTGGGTACTTGTGCTCTTTCCACCTTCTACTACCTCTTCTTTCTCTGTTAATCAGATGTAAGTCTCTACTACTAATCTCATAAACCTCTGAATCATGTTCCTGGTTATCACGGTGCCTGTCTCGATCTTCTCTGTGATCTCTCTCGCTGTTCTCTCGGTGTGACAATCTCCTCCTCTCCCTGATATCTCCATGGAAACTGTGCCTGGTGGTGGCAGCTCTCTGGAAGGCTCTCTGATGTGGTTGGGAGTCACCACAGGACACCTCACTCCCATGAAGCACCTGACTGTCTCTCCTTTGAGGTCTTATTTGCAGTGGCACCCCATTCGCACCAAACCTCACAGACACACCCCGCTCTCTGAGGACCTGACCTAGCATCTGCCAGACATTGTTGCTTTCTTCCTGATACCTATCAAACCTCTGACTATCATCCCGAAAGCGAACATGTTTGTCTGGGTTGTCCTTGTAGGTCCAGGTCTGTGTTGAATCTCTGTGGCCATGTCTGCTCCTGTCATATAGTCTGACAGATTGAGTGCGACTACATCGCCCTTCTCTTACCTCTGCTAACCTAGAGTCTCCACCATGAGCTGTATTTCTATGCCAACCTTCAGAGGCCCCTCTATAGCTCCTTTCCTTATCCCGATTCCTAGCCTTCCTGTTCTCTACTTCACCATTTTCATAACAGTCCTCATCCCACTCTTCGGTCTCCTCTTCCCAGCTTTGGAAGTCCTTTGTGAAGCTTCTGTGAGAGCTCAGACTTCTGTAGTATCTCTCTTGTGGCCGAGGTAAGGATGCCCGCCGCTGAGGAGGCACAGTGCTTAGTCTTTTATTCCGTCTTTGTGACCTCACAGAGAGCAGTTCAGAGAAAACTGCATCCAAGTCCTCTGAATCATCACTCAAAAGCTCTCTGAATTCATTCCTGGTTTCTCTAAATGAATCTGTGTGTCCTTCATTTGACCATGGCGTTGAATTTTTTTGAGCTGCTATCCCCCTGGGGGACTCTGCCAGAGGCCCGCTTAAGTCTGAATAGTCAGAGGTTGAACATTGCCACCTGGTGGTAGATGGCGAGTACTGCTCCTGTCGGTCATATGTGTGTGGGGATGTCAACGCAGAATCACTGCTGCTGCCTTTAGTAACATCAAACATGCAAACACAAAAGCAGGGATGGTGGGTGAAGCTGTTACTACATGACAAGTGCAGTTAATGATGAGACAGCATATACAGCAGCTTGATAACAGTTGCATATTTGTCATGTGGAGGTGGGTACGAACTTTGACACTGGGTTGGCGCCACAGTGGCATAAGGAAATAGAATTATGAAAATGCCTTGTTATTCAGTGCAAATCTTTGATACCCAGGGTGTATGTCAAATGTTCTAAGTCAATAGCCATGCAACAAGCTTGTGCCAAGGTTTAATTTTGCTGTCTAATGTGACACAAATGTAACATAAGCTGTTTCTCAGGAATTCCCCAGGTGCCGGTCTAATTTGTCCTGCTGTAGTTTCACTGTGGCTCAGGACTCTTTCTGCAAAACTCATAATAAACAATCTCTAATTTTGTGTTTTGTGTCACTGCTTCAGCAAATCTTCTGTGTGCAAGTAAGATTATTGTGTAACATGAGGTTTTTAGTTGTCAGTATTTTATTGTTATGTTAAATTACAATACTTAGTTTATGTAGAGTAGGACAGGCTGGACAACCCTATTATTACAACATGAAGAAATTAAGCTGCATATACCCCATGTTCGTGTCAAGTGCACATGAATGCATAGCTTTTATACATTTGTATTGATTAAGAATGTTAAACTTCAACTCAAGGCTAAGATTTTTTAATGCTGTAAATCTTTGCTGGAAAATGCTATGGAAGTGTAAAACAAAAACTACAGAGATGAAGTCAAAGGGAAAGTAAAGAATATATTTATCTTGAGTTGTAATTATTTTCTTCTTGTTAAAATGGATGTTATAACCCTGATATTGACAAATATTATTCTGGAAGTGACACCAAAGTAAAGTAATCAATACTAGCATCAGTTTTGATTTTTTTTGTGAGAATATGTAAATATTTAAGGAACAAATGTATTTCGTCAATTCATTTACATTTTCAAAGAGATATAAAATATCACCTGTAAACAACCAGACAAACAACCAGTGTATTATTTGTTAAACAAGGTCAACAACACACTACACAGCAGTTATGTTATGCATTTGTTCATGCATGCTGTTACAGTACCTAATAAAAGGCTTAAATACGATAGTAAGTAGTAAAAGTGACAGAGCATGTTTGCAGAGAATTTAAGTTGAAATGTGCTTTAGGATAAATACACATGCAAGTTTAACAAATGCAATTTTGCATATATAAACAAATATGCTTATGGTATACATTTTTATTAACCAAATTTACACCCAACAGTCTTTAAAAAGGACTACAATGTAATATATAATGTAATGTTGCATCATATAAACTGATGTGAATTTAACATAAAACACACACTGAGTGTACCTTCACAATAGTTTTCCTGTTCTCTGCTCCTCCTGGTTCTGTCCTCCTCTTCCTGCATTCGTTTGGCCATTTCCTGTGGATAGACAGATTTAGTTCAATGTTTATTTGTACTACACATTCATAAAATTATTGACACAATAGCAATTATGGCAAAGTGAAGATTACATTGCAGTGCAGTTCTGTCAAAATAAGCAAGTTCTTTTGAAACTGAGTTTCCAACATTTATTAAATGTATTTATTAAAAATGTAAAAACAACCAATTTAGTTGTATGAACGATGTATGGCCATGGGTTAACAGCACTGCAACATTCTTAAAGCATCTAAGTGACCATTTACGACCAGAAGGTGGCAGTGTAACACAGACCTTTTAAAAAAAGACATTAACGTTTAGAATCTGATGACAAGACTCATGAGTGACAGATTTTTATGAATGGTGGTGATGTAACCAGATATGAAGAAGGACCGTTTTTCAGTAGAAAGTTCTTTAGAGAGTAAACATCATTTAGTCTATATATTTAAAAAAGTTTAAGTTGGGGGCAAGAGGGGATTAAGGGACATGGGCACTAAAGCTTATTATATCCGACACAAACAACACAACGTGGACCAAACTGTTAGACCCTGTGCATGCTGAATACTGAATATGATTAAGGAGAGATGTGCAATGATCCATCAAATAAATGAAACCATTAGACACAACAATCTAAGTAGTCACACTGACAGCGCTGGGGATGACTTAATGGAAACTATGAGACCATATGACAGACAAATCAACTTTTCATCCCCTTCACCCTGCACTCTAGTTCAGAAAAAAACTCTTAACAGAAGCAGGTCAACGGGACTGTTTCACTTGAATTAACACCTTGTCACTGGGGAATGCCCACCCTCACCAGAGCTGTTATACTTGTCTACTCTCTAAAAGAGCCCCCCTGCCATACCACTGTGCTGCTCTTATTTTGGAAAGGCCAGAACTCATAACATTCTTTACAAATCAGCAACTTCTACTGGTGACTTTCATGAAATCTCTCTCTGTAGGCTGCATTTGTAACATAAATCATAAGTAAGAGCCAACACAGCTCTTTTTGCGTTGTGATCAGAGCGTGTGCGTCAGCTGCTTTGCCAGCATCAGCACACAATTAGCAGCTTGCCATGGCAGGTTAGGCCTGGGGTGCCACGGGGATCTGGCATTTGAAACTGCACAGCCTGATGCCTTCTGTTCCTTAATTAAAGACACAATCTACGGGGAGGCAAATATTTAATCAACACTTCTGATCAGCCGGTCATTAGGAGAGGTACGAGTTACAGGAGGGTTAATAACTCATCATTTGTTGCTTACATCAACATTCACAAAACTAAATGATTACATCCACAAAGGAATTTACCAAGAGCTAAATAACCTGAGTTAGCTAGGCTTAATATGGGTTAACTAGGTTTTACAATTTAACACCTCCTGTGTGTTCCTGCAGAGCACAAACCCCTCTGATGATGAATGAACCTCACAGCCTCTCTGACCTCACATCCTATAAACAAGGAGCTTTTATAATCCAGCCCAAAGCAGCCTCCTCTAAAAAGGAAACTGCAGGGTATAGGAAAATATTATGCTCGAGTGGCCAGCTGGAAGTTTTGTGGCAAAGTTAGCTCTTTCCCCACACTGCACTTCCACAGCTGAGGCCTTCATTTCTATTGCTTCCTATTTAGTAAATTACATAGCATGTGGATATGCATGTTGTAAAAATCACTGTTTATACACTGTGAAGCTAGGCTTATGGGAGGAGGAGGAGGAGGAGGAGGAGAAGGAGAAGAAGAATATTATGTAGCGGGGCTCAACTTGTAAACTTAATAATATGACTAGTCGAACAAAAACAAAAAGATGAAGGTTTTCCTTTAAGGCTTTTTTTATTCCAGTTCTCCCAAACAGTGACAACTATTTACATGAGTTAACGGAAAAAGGAAAAGAAAAGTCAAAACCTCTTTGTAGCCTAACAAACACCCACAATGTGCTGTCAGCTCTATCTTACTCTCCCAACAAAGCCAAAATGGCCGACATATATAGGGAAAAGCCCCTCCCACTGGGCATGACCCACAGCAATCAATTACACAAACATGATTTTTCCTCAGAAAATCACAAGAAGACACATCAGAACACAAGGAAAATAAAGAAAAATACTGTCTTTAACATTTCCCCTCTATATTTATCACAAACCACTCTCTAGCAGAGAGAAATAAACCTAATAATTGAAAACCACCCATTAAATAGTCAGGTGACCATTTTCCCGCCCTGCCCCCCTTTATTAGACGGCAGCACTAGCTACGCCCCTGTTTGGCCGGCTCGGCGTCAGTCTGCAGGAAGCAGAGTGTGTGGTGAGTATCAAGCATGAATGTGTTAAATGTGTGCGTATGTTGGTGTGTAGAACGGACAAGTGTGCACCCTCGTACGAACTACATGAAACTGTGTGTGTGTGTGTGTGTGTGTCTGCGCGACATGTACGTGTTGTGCATGTGTGTGGTGTGTACCTGTGCGACACATACTGTGTGGCGTGTACTTGTGTGGCATGTATTGTGTGTGCGTGTATGTGGCGTGTATTGTGTGTGGTGTGTATTGTGTGTGTGTGTGTATGTGGCGTGTATTGTGTGTGGTGTGTACATGTGTTGTGTATGTGTGTAGCGTGTCCATGTGCGTCATGTATTGTGTGTGGCATGTCCATGGGTGGCGTGTATTTTGTGTGAGTGTGTGTGTGTGTGAGTGTGCACTGTCCGCGCTCAGCAAAGGGGATGCTCCGTCACAATTATAGTTCAGTCTTGTAGGAATTTAGTTCTCCCACAAATTACAAGTCCCAAATATGGGCCAATAAATGTCAGAATTTCCTCATTATGTTAGCTAAAAACCCATCCCATAACTATTTGTTTTGGCAAAAATATAAATCATGAGTTCCCGGAATGCTATAACTGAATGACACCCCAGCTCAACCATAAAAATGTAGAGAAATGCTTACATTACATTTCACAATATCTAAAGTATGACACTTACATAAAAAAACATTCACAAATAGAATGTGAATGTTTAACAAACCATCAGCAATGCCAAACCACTTCAGAGTAAAGAATGAACTACATAATAAAGAATTTACATGCGCTAATTGTGTTCATTCACTGAGGACGTATAAATGTTTTGAGTATTACAAAAGAAGATGAGGAGGTTGATGGTCCAAGTCTGCACTCAGCTCCTAGTGAACTTACTGGAGACCAAACTGTGTCTGTGCATTACTGCTGACTATGTCCATACAGGCCTCTTATGGAATGATGGATAAATAAGAGGCCCAGAGCAGCAACTTTCATTCATTACATACTCTGATAGTCCTGAGAGAGTGAGGTAAACCGTATTATGCTCCCTGACCTGCTAGTAACAGGCAGATACAATAACAGCTCCCTAGTGCAAGACACAGTATGTCTATGTGTTACTGTGCTCAATGTGCCTTCTCTGACTTCAAGGATAATGCTGTTCTATTTTAAGTTTGTGCCAACTGCAGTTGTTGCCCCACTTGATTACACTTTTTCCTGTTTTGTTCTCACAGTGGTGCAGTTTGAGATACAAAGACTCATTATCCTACCTTTACAAGAGACTATTTAGTACTTTGAACTCTGAGGAAAAACAACTTCCTACAGCTGTGAATAGTTAGTCAGATAATCTATAACCATAAACAGAAACACAGCCCCTCTGCTTCTATAGATGTATTATTAATCATTTTCAACAGATCACTTATCGCTGGAATCCATTATAACTGACTGTTTTCAACCTGACATTGGTGAGAAATTAAACAAGCTACTTTCAACAGCTTTCTCTGAGGCCTTTAATTGAGTGTGTGATCACTTCAAAGTATTCATTTGTTGTGGTCCAAGCCTCTGTTTTGTCACAGCACTGTGCCAAAATTGTACTTGTTCATACAGTGTAACTCTCTGCTCTGGTTACTGCTAGCAACTTGACACCCACGGGAAAGGATTTATTCTTTTTTCAAGAGCAAATCCCTCAAAATACTTTGCTTTACAAATACTTTGGCTGTCACATGTGTGTCTCCTAAATACATTCAAGTTCAAACTAAGCTTAGGGTTTTAATCTAAAAACGGCACACACACCAATTTTCAATCTTATTTCCAAACATTTCTGGATGACACTACCTCAGACCTGTAAAGGCAGGTAAAGGTAGGTTTGCTTTTTCTGTGCCTTATACATTGGTTTTTGGACTAGTAGTTTAAGATTGTACACACCTCATCATCTTGCTCCCTCCTTAGAGCCTCCTCAGTGCACCTCTGGATCTCCTCCTGGATTACACGAGCATACTCAAAGTCTTGCTCCTCTCTGCAACAGTAACAGAACAGAAATACCTCAATGTGATAAACGTGAATCTTCATTTGTAGTCAAAATGAAGTGAATTTGTAAGTAAAGTAACAACACCACTCACTATATTTTGTAAAAGCATTCTACCTATGCAATACTAAAAATAACAAGCATTGTCTCCACTATGCAGTATTTCAAGCTCCTTAGGGACATGCATACCTTTACCTACAGTAAATATAAAGACACATGGAAATGTTCTTTCCATCTGTTATTTTCATCTAGCTTGCTGTTGTTCTTATCTTCAAAGCAGCCTCTGACAATCACAAACATTTTGCTTCCTTCACATTATTGAAAATACCAAAAAAACACATGTCGAACAACATGCAAAAACTTGATTTTTCTGCGAATATACTGAAGAAAACACATGATCCACTGTATGCCTGAATGTCAAAATATAACTGCTTCAAGAGCCTGCAGAAAGCCAACAATGCGACACATTCCATGTCTGAAAAGGGCTTAAGAGACTGGGTTTAGAACAGAGGTCACCCACAGTTGTCTGGAGGCCTGTCTGAGAAGGGCACTCTGCTGAGCCCGTTGCTCCTCCTCCTCATCCTGAAGCCTCTTTGCTACACGGATGTCATTCTGCACCAGTTGGTTCTTCTGGATGTTGGTGGTATAGTACTGTTCAACTTTGCAGGTAAAGAAGAATGGAAAAACAGAAAAGGACAGTCTAAGTTATAAGTGAAATATAGCATTGTATGTTTACCTATCAATAACTCTGATTGTCCTAGAGACAGCTGTGCTTTGACCTTCAGAGCACCTTTGAGAGCTCCCAAGAGAAATAAATGCACAGTACTCATATTACACTATTTTACAAAAGCATGCATATTATTGTAAATCTGTAATTTGCAGCCTGTAATCAGAGACACAGTGTCATTCTTAGCTCAGTTCCTAAATAAGTTAAGTAAAGGGAACTAAATGTTCACAAGCTAGAAAGTGGCATTTCACTGAAACAGCATGCAATATAAAATGATAACTATAATACTCATATTATAGGTTTGCAGCTGTGCAGCTGTCACGTGAAAGCTTGACTTTGTACTTACTCTCCTGCTCCTGCAGGCTGTGTGCTAACACCCCGTCCTCCAGCACAGCAAAACACTGACACACTGAAACAACAGCACAGCAGCACCTCAGTATCATATAGGACAGTGTTTAAGATTAAAGCACAACATGAATGTTTGAAAAAGTGAGAATTTAGCCTCGTGTAGACTGGCAACAGAAAAATTGAGGGTAGTTTTGAATGATTCTTGAATAATCCATACAGAGGGTATGAGCTTTTGAATGGCCTGAAAAGAGACGATATTGTAGAGGTTCTGGCTCAGTGCTATGTGTGAAGTGAAACAATCAGGTATGAGAGCAACATTTTATGATGGCAGCTTAGATGACACAGACAAAGGCAGAAAAGAGAGTACCCTTTAAAACTTCAATGGACACCAACCATCTACCACTCTGGCATGAATTCACTGTTGAATTTTAGAAAAGCTCTCATAACAAAAAAAAAAAAAAAAAAAAAAGAGTACCAGCACCAGACCGACATGAGAGTGGCCACAATTATAACTCTTCTCCCAAAGTCAAGGATGTCTGTTGTTGTAGAGAAACTGTGCCAAAACAAAAGTAGTGGCATGACGAGCTTACAGAACTGTGTACCCATGTCTTTGTAAGATTAAAAAGTGTGCATTGCATAAAGCACTAAGGAAGAAAAACGTACCATTGTTTGATATGAATTAAACTTCTGAAGAAGCAGAGGCTTTTTTTTCTTGTACAAATGTTCTCATTATGACTAACAAATTAGGATGCAAAATTTACTTTCTACTGGGTTGGCAGAGCAAATGGGTAAATGCATCTAGAGTGAAAGTGTATGGCTGTAATAGATCCTTAGGCTTAAACCAAAGGTTCTGTGTACACCAATACTGCCTGGTTCTTCTCATCTTTGTACTCAGAAGACAACTGAGTATTCAATATCATCTGATCCCACAGTCTGGCCACCTGCTGCTCCATGTCGTAATAACCATATCTGTTTTCATGTCAATAATGCTCCCTGGGCCTTACACTATTTCCTTAGAAAGCTGACAAGCCTGAAAGAAAACAAAGAGACTTGAGAAGTAATTTTGTGCCTTCTGTTTTGACCTGAACATACTTCAGACACCAACCACCAGCGCTGGATATCCACACTTTTGCATGTCTTTAACCTGTGCATTAGTCTTCCAGAGCTTCAAATTCAGGGACTGTTATACTCATCTGTACACACACCAAGTATTTACAATAGCGCTTAATGAGTCAGGACGGCCTCTATGTGCTGTAACCCATGTGTGTTTAAAGTCTGTCAAACAAACTCCAAAGTTACTCAAGTGAAAATAAACACAGACAGACAGCTACCCTATGGCCCAGCAGTCGTCCCTACTTCCTCCATCTTTGCAGAAGCAACTGACCAGACAAAACAACTTCACTGCCTCACTTATTTTCCTCAGGCACCCTGGAATGGCTGTCCTCCTTTATACTGGTGCTTTTACATGACAAAAGAAACCCAGCAGACAGCGTTTAAGATGGATTTAGTCTAGTGCAGTGGGAAAAGCCATGAGCCTGAGCCAGAGGCAGGGCCAATTAAAAACACCTGTCCTAGTACTAATCCTTCTGCTGAGCCTATCAGAGCGGCCTGGGTTATGTCTACGGAGACAAAAAGGACATTTACATTCATGCCTTCAGTGTTTTGGATACTCGCTTTATGAGCTGAGCTCCAGCACATAAATGCCACATGTTGTTCATAATAACCTGTCTGAGTTCTTAACCCTGCTATAGGAAGCTTGGATACCTTTTATACTAATGTAAACCTTTAAGCAATTTAAAACAGAAATACTAGACAGGTGATAAATAGGTCCCTAGTCCGGCTCACTAGGGAACAAGGATGAACATTTCCATCACCAAAAGGGAGCGGTGGCATTCTCCTTCCTTTTTCCAATATCTGTGTGTTATTAATTTGAAAGACCGCCTCGCCAGAAGAAAGAATAACAGCTTCTGAGCTGCAACTAAACTAAACCCTGCCAACAAAGATACACATCTTTTTATGTGCTGTTTTGTTTAGTAGAGATTTTGTCATTTTAATACAACAAAGCACTCCCTCACGTGCAAACATTCCACCAAAACAACCTCACTCCAAACAATGTTTTGTAAATGCACTGTCACTGCGTCCTGCACATCAGGCCAAACAACCCGGATAACTTTTACCCCTATTCTAGAGTGACGGCGGAGGGTGCCAGACCAATCCACAGCACTAGCACACTACTAATGAAGTGTGGAGGTGGCTCTAGTTGTGTGAGATTAATAGGTTCTCTAACAGACTGTCCCCAGATAACATGGTGAATCTGCTGCTAAATTTTGCCAACTGATCATTAAAGCTGCAATAAAGGTGTCAAAAGAATTAACACACATAAAAACTGCAAAACAAATAGGATTGGCACTAAAAGTTAGATATACTATATCCACAAAAGTATTAGGACATATTGAATTTAACATGTTCTATTGCATAATATCATTTTATATTGCAATAATTATTTTAAACATTATCATAATAATTATTGACAACAACAGACATGAAGATTTTTATAATGATAATCTATATGGAATCAGTTCTGTATCTAGAATAACCTTAACCCTAAGGAATCACTGACTGCTAAAAAGGCTGAAATAATCAAACCTAGAGACATGTCAAACATAAAATCTGAGATCGACTTTGCTTGTTAGCTTTTAGTTTTTTCTTCAGATTAGAAATTACAAAGCAGAAACAACTAAACAAGAACCACAGTAAAGATTTGTGCTACTTAGGAGATCTATATATTTATTATTATTATTATTATTATTATTAGACCCATAAAATACAAAATGACTTAGCGTTTCTTCATTAAAATAAATGAACACAGCCTTGTTTTCTTTCTACCCAGTTCTTATAGGCCTTATTCATTATTCCCCAATAGCTGAACTAGTTCAACAGGCACTAACAATGTATTGTAACATTTAAACATTTTCCCAAAAGTGTTGATACAGCCATTCAGACTGAGGATGTGTCCTTTTTGTCCTATTCTGTAAACAGGAAAGTGAAAAGAAGAGACCATATAAAACAATTGTGTTCAAACTAAACAGTCAAAGTTCAACAGTGGAATCAGTCTGACGGGACTGAGCCATCAAAAGTGTCTGTTTACACCATCAACGACCCCATAAGCCTACACTTGGAGTTAACCTACACCAAGACAGACATGCATTACCACTTACACCTGTTGTGGAGCTTAAGAGATTTTCCACTAAATGGATCTCCAACCTAGCCTTATGGGCCCAGTCTGTCAGTGAGGAGGGATTAGGCCCTAGACTTGGTTTTAATCTAACTGGACAAAGTGACAGTTTACTGTAAAGTCCATCCGCAGGGTTAAGAGAGGAGAGGCAGAGGACGGACACAAAGATGGAAAAAGGGAGTGAGGCTGTGCGTGCGTCTGTGGGTGTGTCTGCACTGCGGGTTAACTTGTTTTTCCAAACTCCTTCCAGCGACGGTCACATTACCCTTCAAGGGGAGGGACATGCAGACTGTGTTATTATGAGCACCAGACAGGTTTGGAGGGACAGGTTGTGAGGCGTTCAGGGCCAACAGTAAAAACACATGCTCAGTGCATTTTCATGGTCTTACTGAGACTCCTACTGTAAGCTACTTAATAAGGACACTGAAAGAAGCCTGCGAGGCTTACGTCTGTTTCTTAAGAGGGTAGTAAATCAAAGATCCAGCAGAAAACAGAAATTGGCTGTGGCATTTGAACACTGGAGGCTGAGAGGTATGTGTACGTGGTAAGATAGATCAGGAATGAAAAGTGGGCCGGGAACATCTAGATAAGTAGTCAAAACACTGAGTCGCATGGCATGCTAGAGGAGTTTGCTTAAAATATATATTCACATGAGACAGTTGCATATGCGGCATAAGTAAGATCATATGCTTCCAACATAAAAATCACAATTTTGTACTTCAATAAAGTTTTTTTACACAAATAAAAATGTTGCGATATTCTCTTTGGTTGCAGTGTTTCTATTTTATGTGTCATCGAATTTGTGAATTTGATAAAATTCATAAATCTTGCAAGTGACCATCATCGGTTGAGTATAATTTCAGTAGAAACCAACATATTTCCATACATGTAGTAACCTGAATAGTCCATATTGCGTGTATGAATAAGGTAATTTTTTAATATTGTTTCCACCCTTAAAACTGCAAGAACTAAATGGGGGGGGGGGGGGGGGGGGGGGGGGGGGGGGGGGGGGGGGGGGCAGTAGCAGAATCTGGAAATACATACTTTTCCTCTGCAGCTCTCAACTCTTGGCCCAAATTGAAACATTAAATATAAAAAAGATAACCTGACATAGTTTAATGCTGTTATGGAAGCTCCTGCATTGAGACATGGTGTGAAGCAGGTAGGAGGGTTAAATATGTGTTGGGCAGTGAATCAGATTTCATCAGATGCAACCTGAACACAAATTCTACTGTCTGAAAATGTCTGTGATTAGTCAAAATGTGTAATACAGGGTTAATTTTCTACAGCCTAAAACACAGGAAAGGAATATATACAGAAGTGCTGTGTCTCACAATATGGTGAAAGGTAATAATGGATTTTTTTGCCCAGTGACGCTAAAATATGATCAAGTACTGCAGCTTTAACGTATAGCTTCCAACAATATGTGCAGTCTCTCTGCAACAAGGCTGTGAGAAAAGGGGACATTACAAAGCAGGAAACCGTGACCCTTACAGCCCCCTATCCCTTCATGTACAAATATTATTCTTTCTGGTGGCTAAACCTTGCTTCTCTTTTCAGATAGTGTACCTAAACAGTAACTCACAACATGGTTGTGTGCAATTTGTCTCCCAACTCCCAACAACAATACAATCATTTTTAATAAAATTAGGAAAATTATCCCAGGCATCCAGAGCATGGGAGCAGAAGATCAAACTCCAACAGAGATATTTCTTTCATCTTCGTAGCCACTTGGAGAGCAGCAGTGGCAAGTGTCTGCCAAACAAAGAAACTGGCGAAAGGAGAAAATGACAAGGGTTCTATTTTCAGCCCAAATCCCTCACCCACTGCCCACGCCCCCCCTCTCTCCTGCTCTCTTTCTCTCTCCTCCTCCCAGTCCGTTCTGTTCTCCTACTCACTGCTTTTTCCACTAAATTTCACCATGAAGTATCTGTCCACTGCATTGTGCTATAAACTAGATCTGGGCCAGGTTGTCATGGACAACAAAAAGAGGTGAGGGGTAATGGGGCTGTGGGTCAGTTGGTGAGAGTGAAATTAGGAATGAGGGGGGAGGAGGGGGAATTCCTCTGGGAGCTGCATTCCCTCGGCACATCAGGCTATATCAGGAGCAGTCAGAGGAGGGACAAAACAGGAACTGATAAGAGGGGGAGAGAAAACAAAGAAAGTTAACTTGGCTGAGAATCTCAAATGGGGAGGAAAATGAAGGAGAAGTGAGACACGGGGGCCTACGTCTCTTCAGGAAATTAAGACATAAACACCCACAACAAGATGTAAAGTAATTGACTGCAGAGCCACAGGGACAGACAGCGCGAACAGTACGACAAACTCAATCTCCTGAATATAGATGATCAGTGGAGAAATGACACAAACCAGACATCTGCTATTGTCTGAACGGGCAGTTTATAACTGCTATTACTGGCTTTGTTTGTGTACTGGTCTGTGCTTGATAAAGCATGAAAATGCAAAGCTGCACAGTGCACCCTTTGTGTATGGAAACAACGGTGGACTGCTGAATTATCTCCCCTGATAAAAGACATGCAGACCTATTTCTATTCCATTCATTAGTGTGGACGTGTCAAAGACTGAGTCAACGGTCTGCAGATAGCTCCCAGTTTAGGCATTCTTTACCTGGGAATGATTTCATACCAACAAAAAAACAAGTGGATCAGACTCATTTAGTTTACAAAAAGTACATTAAAAGAAATGTACAGTATTGTATACATAGAGAATTGTTTCTGTCTTTGGAACTTTTACATGTGTATCTGGAATTTTAAGACAGAAAAACCATTAAAATACTGACCTCAATACTTCAGCATTATGTCTTCCTTGCATAAGTAAAAACTATAAAACATTTGATCCTACTTGGTCCCATCATGTCTGCTCTTGTAGCTGACCCCCAACCTCATACCTCACAAAGACAGCTTAAACAAAAGCACATTTCCCCAGGAAACACACAGTAATGAAGCACCACAAAGTTCACCATTTCCATTCTGTGTGTGGTGTGTGTTACATTTTCTGGAGGTGCAGAGGTTGTGTCTGTGTGGTCTTACCTTCCTGGACGCGTGGAAGGTTGGACTGGTCGATCTCCAGCTCTGCCATGGCTGTGTGTGCTGTCACTGTCTCATGGTGACACAGACCCTGAAACAATCCATAAATACAGACATGAAGTCAACAGATTGTGGAAGTTATTATACATTAAATGTGACATAAAGTACTGAGTAAAAAGGGAATGTGCTAAGTCCCACCAAAGGGTCCAATCCAACTCACGGGATGAATTTGTAAAATGGAAAAATTACATGGATACATTAGCTGTCAAGGGTGTCAAACTCATTTTAGTTCAGGAGCCACATGCAGCCCATATAACTGGAATGAACAAGTAAAATAATTGCACTGTCACTTTGGTTTAGTGTGAAAAAAGTAAAAGTATAATATGAAAATATTCACATTTACAAACTATCCTGTCAAAAATTGTCAATCATAAACAACCATAAGCAACTTGAAAATTCTTAAGAAAATTAAGTGGAATTTTACTGATATTACGCCTGTTAATAAATGTTTTGTGCCTTTGTAGATCCACTACGATCTGTAAGTTGTAATATACATATATAAATGAGAAGCTGAGGCATAATATTGTTAAAATTGCACCATTTTGCACTATAAGAGAAAAATTTGGAGTTATTTATAGGTTACTATGCTGTTATTTTACTGGACCAGCTTGAGATCAAATTGAGCTACATGATAAATGATTATAGGTAAAAAGGGTTTATTTTGGTGTCATAAAGTGTTGTAAAGCATTAAACACTCCAGACTTGGCTAACTTAGCTCAAACTAATGGCAGACAGAGTAACAATAACACAGGACCTGACCACTTCTGTTGACGAATAAAGTTAAATAATCACCAGTATTAGACTAAACCAGTAAGTAAACCTCCAAAAAACACTGCAGCACAGCCTACCTGTTCACAGCACGCTGCCCACTCAGGCTCAGTGTCGTGTCCGTCCACGCAGCCTATTCAACAAGTAGCAACAAAACATGACAACCGAGCCCAGTGTCAGCTCCGTCCTCCTCCGGACCTACTTTCTCTCTCCTTTTTCCCAAGTGTCACGCACGGGTCTGGCTGTTTCAACCGCCTGGACCTTTGTTGTGGCTTTTACGCGAAATAAACGGCTGTTGCTCATCAGTGAAACAAAGCCTCGTCGAGTTGTGATGGGATGGGAAGTGAAGGGAAGTGAAGGGAAGGGAAGGGAAGCCTGGGCGGACAAACTTAACTTAGCCCACAGTGCGTGGCTCCGGCTCCTGCTCCTGCTCTGCGCGAGGTGGGGGCGGTTAACGAGTGGTGCCTTCACGTGCCCACTCAAGCTCAGACTATTTCTGGCAAAGTTTTCCACGAGTCACGATCATTTGAACAATTAGCAATATCATTACCAATAGACTATTTTCTCTTACAAGATGTGTTTAAAAAGTAAAACAAACAAACAAACAAACAAAAAACGCCTACTTGTGTTTTATATTTTACCTGCACTGCAACTATACGAATCTGTAAAAAAAAAAAAAAAAAAAAAAAAAAAAAAAAAAAAAAGACGACAACTGATATAACAATGGAAAGAGCGCACATCAATAAAGCTTAAACAAATAACATAACAGCAACGGTAGATTTTCACTGTAAGTTGCTGACACCCTTTCCAGTAATTTCCATAATGCTGCCACTGACACTTGTAATGCAACCACAAAGACACTGACTGGCTACCAATATATCCGACGGATTGTGAAGGCAACACTTACCATCCAAGTGTTCCAATCACTCATGATTGTTTGTTAAACGTCTCAAGTGGCTACTGGTGTAATGGTTAAAGTTTTACTTAAAGTCCAATGATAATTAAATAGTATTTTGAAAGAATTGAAATTATTGGTGTCAGATCTGCTTCTTTTGTAGAGATCCAATGATTAAATATTTGGTTTAGATGGTTTTAGACTACTTATTGCTGGTTTATATATCTGATCAAACAGATTTTCATTTTGCAGCCAAAGGTGGAAGATTCCATTTAAACAGACAGATATGGACACTTTATACTTGTCTTGTTTGATTGCATTTCACACCCTGTCAGTCAGAAGTGTCTATGAAAACAAACAAGGAGGGTAAAATTATTCAAAATGTGTTACATAGTGTACAGTGTATTTCTAGGCGTAATGTTGCCCTCTACTGGCTACACCTACACCAGTCAGACCTGCAGGAGGTGGAACAATGTCAACAAACCCGTCTGGTCACATAGCTCTAAGTGAAAATGATAGATGTTTGTCAAAAATGCTTGGACTTTTACAGTTGTGTTTTTAGTTTTGTGATGCAGGACTGCCAAAAGGTCATTACAGTGCCTTCAGTGACAACAGGCTGTTTGACCAGTAAATGTTTAGAAAAAAAGATATATCAAGTTAGGTGAAAGATTGTATAGACTGTTGCTAAACTCCCAGTTTCCAGAGCTTAACCACTTTAACTCTTAAAAACCTGACGTGTCAGTGCTGACACACCCTGCGCTTATGCAGTTTGGATGGCTGTAACTCTTTCACTGTTTGTGCAATTGAAAAAAAAATCCATCAGTTTCTGAAACCTGAGAAGTTGTGCTTTATAGGTTTTAGTGGGTCATTACAGTAATTTCACTTACCCCTGTACTAGAAGCTGGAGAAGAAGCCATTTTAGTAGAATAAAAACATGCAGCAAATTGTAAACAACACTAAATTTTGAAAGATCTGGAAAAAAAGTGCTCTGGAAAAATGGGCAAACGGTCTCACACTCAATATATTTTCTAAGTTTTTAGTTAATCAAAATAAGAAAAAAAAAAAAAAAAATCCAGGCGGACCATTTTAGGCTCAGGATTTACAGGGTTAGAAACTCTGGAATGTGACCAGGAGCAGTGTTTTATACCAGGAGTGGCATAAAAACACCAAAAACCAATGGAGAGACCCAAATAATGACTGAAAATCAGGGTCATTACACCACACTTAGATTTCGGAACGTTTACAGAGTTAATGCATCATTATTGTGTTGTTTGGAAATAAATATGAACTCTGAACAGATGGCATTGTTAATAATTTTGACCAGTTTTTTAAAATAAATAATACAAATAACAAAAAGGGAAAAGAAAGCAAAAGGTTTCTTTTACAACAAACCTACACATAAACCTTCAACATATGTATAAATAATAAAACCAGTGGTCCTTTCATTTTTTTTTCCCCCAGATTTGTATGAGCTATTCTTAAGCTGATCCTATTTAGAGATCATGAAATATGTTTTGTTTTACTCGATTTGCTGGGATCAAATCACTAATTAGAAACATTATTACCTTAATGCAGTGGTTGTCAAACTTTTTCAGTCCGAGACACAAAAAAATGAACTTCGTCCCTCCTTGGGGTAAAGTTACAAAAATATGTCACCTAAAAAAACAATCCAAATGCTGATGTACACAATCACATGCTGTGATGTGTCTTATGTCTCTACATCTTCACATTTTTGTTGTCATCATTACCCGATTTTTTGTGTTGTTTTGCCCTGTTTTTCTTCTTCGTCATTTTTGTCTCGTCTTTAATGACTGAGACCTCTCTATACTTCACATGGCTTTGCTGAGATCAACATTTATAAACTCTTATTTTACTTTTAGTAGGAAACAACTTTTTATTTTTATGTATTTTATTCTGACTGTGACCCATTTTGGGGGCTGAGCCTAAGTTTGGGTAAGCGGCCTGAATGCATCTCTAAACATCACACAACACTTCTTCAGCTTTTCATTCATACTTCATTGTACTTTGTTGATGATAATTTTATTTGCATCATGTTGAACAAAAATGTATGAACTATGAAATGTACAGTTTTTCCACCCTTGTAAACCTGACATAAAAGCTCAGATGTTAGTCTACAAAGAATAAAAATATACTATCCTTCCACTTACTGTCATCATGTGGCATTTTATTTTTGTGTATTTTGTTGATAATTCTCAAAATGCACCTTATTTCCATTTATCGACTAATGTTTCTCTAGAAATGATCTTATATGTATATGTTTGTTTAATATTTTCATGAATTATAAAGTAAAGCCCATATACAGAGTGACAAACCTCAAATATGATGAAACAACATTTATTTTAGTGGACTGGAATAAGCTGGGAATGGCAGGACCTTGACTAATAGAGTATATAAATCTTAATAGCTTTTCATGATATACAGCAACACCTAATGGAGTGTCTGGCCTTCCAACCATAAAATTAAATGTCACTGTCGCTTCAGCAGCTCTCATTATCATACAAGAGATTGAACATTGACGTCACATTTCTAATAAATATACAAATAACATACAGAGGTGCAAAATATGACTTTGTACGTAGCTGCTGCCACCTGTCTCCGGAAGGCCTTTTCTACTTCTGTCCGTCAATGCTGGACCTCATAAAGTGGAGTTTATTGCATGAGTAAAGAGAGGCGAAGGCACAAACAAGACCTTTAAATACCGTGCATGAATCAATGCCATACAGTTACAGTGCACTTCTGTCGTAACTACACTGCATTGATCACTGTCACATTTCTACTGACGCTCTGTACAGTTAATTATGCAGTTATTGGAGACTGTCATCACCAAACGCGTGGCTCTCACTGTGCAGATCTGCCGTAGACCTTGAGTAAAGAGGATTCAAATGACCCAAAAGTTTAATTAAGAAGTAGCATAAAAACATGAGTCATTTGACTGCCCAGTTTGGCCACCTGCTCCCCAGTGGGATGATGCTGAGAGTGGCATCTGAAACACCTGCTTCAATTCCATTTACAAAGTCAGTAAAAACAGTCAATCAAGCCAAAGAGGTGGTAAAACACAACTCTGCCCTTGAAGCACGGGCCACGACACTTGTCTTTTTATTGTGCCTATAATTCACCTGTGACTGCCTGTTGATTTATCACAGTAAGAAGTGATGGGGCTCCGGATATTGCGGATATGTCTTGTAGCTGGCGTGAGTGTTGGCGGCAGTGTGTGTGTGTGTGTGTGTGTGTGTGTGTGTGTGTTGATTGCTTTACATGCGGGAAAGGGGAAAGGCTACTGCTGGAAGTATATAAACCAGTTAGGATCAACAGAGAACGTACAAGTTGTCCTTCCTCCTGAGGACATCAGTGCAAATCAGAGGCACATCGAGGACTTCAAAACAGGGATGATGTGTAACCAGCTCCTGTCCTGGGCCTTTCTACTTGTGGCTTCTGGTCCACTGTTGGCCCACCCCATCACAGAATCTGCTGAGATGCCTTATCCAGGACCTGGTAAGTAGAAAATAACATAACTGGTATTAGGAAACAATCTTTTCTATAACAGACAGGCCTTGGACAATTCCTGAATGCTGTGTAAAACATATTGAGATCTAATTTAATGATAAGTGATTGCTATTACTAATTATACAGTATGTACATTTTGCACATGTATACTTATGATCTGTGTGGGTGTCTGTCCTCAGTATCGGTGGAGGACAGAGGTATCGGACCTCTGGAAGATATGCCACTCTCTGAACAAACCTTCCCTCCTCAGGACGCTGCCGGTCTCAGATATTCCACACTCATATCTGGGGAGATCAACAGAGATGGTGAGACACACAGCACACACATGCAGAACACCCCAAAATCATGACATGTGTTTATGCATTCATAAAAATTATACTCATGTGTTTCTCTACAAAATATTTGTATACATTTTCATACGAGTTGAACCATATTTTCTAAGACTGGGTGCAAAGAAACTTGACTGTAAAATGAAGGAAATGATAGTTTTGATCAGGAGCAGGTGATTTGTAGATTTATAGCGTGACTAATGCTAGAACAAGATGACTACAATATATTCTTATATTTTGTTCTGCTGCAGGTGTCAGAACAACAGGCCTGCTTCCCAGATCCATGAAAAGAGAGGTGAGTTTTCTACAAACTGAACACTGAAAACAGCAAAGATGTGAGAGACATATCCAACAAAAAGTCAAACTCACTGCACTGTTGTCTTTTTGCTGCTTGTAGGTCTTATTGGAAAAATCAAGTCTCCTGAATCCTTTCAGCCATGTTTTGGGAATCCGGAAGCAGTTTAGGAAGAGAGCAGGGAATTCTGAGTGTTTCTGGAAGTACTGTGTGTAAAGCCGACCACAGCCACTGATGACAAACACACAGACAGGGCTTGTTTCAAAAGTTGCACTTGTGTACCGTACATGCAGACGAGAAACAAACATATATGCATGCATATATGTCGACATCCATACATGTGCATGTACATACATTTAAACTCACCTTCATAAATGCTATATTCATTCATGTGTGTGACTGAGAAATGTCGCTTGAAGAATAAAACATGATTTATTAAGATTACGCTCATGGTCTGTAAAATTATATTTATTTCTATCTCTTTGTTGTGTATGATCCATAGTCAACAGTTATATAGTAGAAAAAATCTAGATGGAACATCCTGCCAAATGGTATTTTAATAAATAAAGGTGCTAGTGACAAACACACTGACAGCAGATGAAATCCCTAACGTTTTCTTAAAATATAAAAGAGGCAACAAAAAGACATAGCAAACTTTGCTCTCAAGTTTTCTCCATTTTTTCCTTTTTTTATTATTTTACAGCAGAAAGAATATAAAGCATTCAGAAAACATCTTCCATATTTTAAGGGCAATTCAAAATGTTTTGCATGGCTTCAGCAGCTGAAATCTCTTTTTTTTTTTAAACATATCCATCGAGTCAGTGACGCTTGTACATGCACAATTACAAAAATAAAACTTACAAACAAGAGAAGGGAAGAAAAAGGAAGAAAGCAAAACACATTTAGGAGAACCGAGAGATGAAACTTTTAAGGGTAAGGGCTGGGAGCGGAGAAAAAATAGGTCACATAACAGGGAAAGACAGAGAAAGACAACTATAGAGGAGAGGAAAATAGATCTAACACTAGTTCACATGCAAAGTGTCAAGGACCCATTACTTTCTATCAAAGCAGGGCCTTTATTTTCTTCTTGGTTTGGAATTGATGAAAACGTGCAGTTCGGTAAAGGGTGCCATATAATTGCTGTCCATAAACTACTGAATGCTTGTCTTGCAATACTGGCATTTGCATAAGAGTAAGTCGACTACATGTGTCCAATCATTTTAAACTTCACTAGGTCTATAGGTCTCCACAAAATAGTTCTTTATTGCTCTGTGTGCACAAGTGGAATATGTTGTAAAACTGTTTCTGTTCTGTTGTCCTGATGTGCCTACCTTTCCCTGGTTTGGGTGCTTGGGGAAAAAGAAGAGGAGGAAAGGCAGATTCCCAGGTCAATTCACAGAACGTCATGTAATTGCTAATATACTAAAGAAGAGTGCCCATAAGCTAACCTGTCATCCCATTCATAAATGGCAGTAAAAACAAGATTTGCAGGTGAACTTTTCAGATAACTACACTCTTAATCTTAAGTACCCTCTATGGTTTGTCACAGATAAATTAAAGGCCTAAAGAACTGGCCAGAATTATACGATGATTTGACAGGCTCCTCTGTAAGAATGCCAAATCATTTATATTAATGAGCTATATATAACAGGACGTTAGGCTTCATTGGTGTCTGTAATGTTCAACATTGCTCAAAGGAAGTCAGATTATACATTATATTCTATCTTTTTAAACACTTGTGTGAAGTACTGCAATGTTGAACCTGTCTTTTCCAGATATTTTACCAGAAAGGACTTCATATTTCAATTTGAGCTTCTTCTGCTATGAATCACGTGTCCTGCTCTGTTTCCTCCTCCCCATTTTGGCACCCTGAGTAAAAATACAGAAGGGAGGTGAACCAGTCCCTCAACCTGGTGCGAAGCAATTACTGCCTTCACTGGACAAATGAAACTGACACCTTAACATATCTGCATGTGTGCTGTGCAGTGTCTTGTGCGTGTGTTTTGTGTATATCATGTGTCGCTTAGTTAATACTTGAAATATATACTCTCACAATGGCCTCTCCAACCGCGTCCATTTGTTCTATTTGAAGTTGGGAGCATACTGATCAAATCTAAATGATTAAAAACAAAAACTAAAGGAAAAGTTAAAAAGTTAGAGCTTGCTTTAAAAACAATCCTGTCCTCATGCTTTGCCATGAAAACATCAGTAGCTACTGAATGTTGCTCAAAGGCTCTGTTTGTGGGTTTCATGCCCTCTGTCTTTCTGAGTTCTGTGACACGTCAAACCAACGTTCATCGTTTTACAGAACAGTAAGTCTTTTAACAAGTCTATCTGACTACCGATTCTAGGAAAATAAGCATGCTTTAGGTGCAGTTCTGTCACCCAGTTAACTATTTTACCCATGCAAGCATAATAGATCCTTCTCCTTTTGCCACGACATTGCATTGGCTATGCATTCTAACCACACACAAGAGGAAGAATGCAAGGCAACAAATCCCAGTAGTGGCATTTCTAAATGTGATTTTAACAAGATGACCCAGTAGAAAAAAGATTAGAAGGCAGAAAAGGAAGAACAAAAAGCTTAGCATGTTGACAAGCAGGAATTCGGTGGTGATAGTGGTGTGAACAGGGTTACCGGTGTGTCATATTGTGAGTGTGAGGTGAATGGGATGTGTGTGTTCATGTGGAGGATCCAGCACTGTCTATAGGGAGGTGACCATGTTCTCTCTCATTTTCTCAACATTAGGTGGGATCTTACAAATTCAGATACCAAACTTGTGTGATCAGGATATGAATAGGCACTTTCTACATAAACACTCAGGAAAGAAATTGTGTGGGGAAAAAAACAGCCATTCAGTTGAGGAAACGAAGCAAAGAAATACCCATTTAGCCGAAAAAGTATTTGGAAAAAACATGAGACATTTTCAATAAACAGAACACAAGTTTTTCAGTGGCACTTGGCTGAATAATCAAATGTTGTTCAATGGATACAGAATACACTTCCTGGTAGTTCTGGTAGGGGTATTTATGAATTAGGCAGCAACCAACAGGCACCTCTAAATCAGCAGCTCATGAGTACAGTATTTTCTCCCAGATTGTTACTTTACATCTATCAAAAATGCCATATAAGTATATATTATCTGCTGTACAAGACACATCTTATTCCTCAAATTAAACATGGCACCAGTGTGAGACAACTCAGAGCGCTGTCCTTCTGGATAAAATAGTTCATTTTGCATTTTTAGCTGCTTGGCAATTAAATCCAGTCATGTACAGTATGCTACACGTGTTTTTCATAGACTTCTTTTTCCTTTGTTCTTTACATAGAATACATAGTACAGATTCTGGCAGCCTTGAACAAGGAGTTTTCCATTAGAACATATTGTATTGAGTAAAAACATATCACCAGTTTACCACTGGGTTCAGCCTAAAATGAATAAATTCAGTCGTTGGTGCAACATACTGGCCACTGAAAGAGGTGTATTAAATCTTTCTCAGTGACAGAAAGTAATAACATGGATCACTTTATAGTGTCACCATGGGCAAGGCTGCCATTTACAATCTTTAAGATCATACAGTATACCTCAGTAACACATGACATTCCATTTGTAATGACAACAACAGCAAAAACAAACAAACAAACAAACAAAAAAAGCTCAAATCAGACTTTCCTTCTCTGCTATGTCGACAGTAAATGCCTGGGTTATGTATGGTGATGTAAAAGACATGAGAGACTCAAGTTCTCTGCTTAAATTTGATTCTCTTTGCAAACTGTGTACCCTTTTGTTCTTGTGATCCTCGGCCAGATGTGATCCTACGGCCTTCAGTGCTAGTGTGTACTTCACTGTATGATTATCTGTTCTGCAAAAAATTAACTTAATTCTTAAGCTAGATAGCATTCACATACCTTGGCACCATTGGCAAAAGATTCTTGGTAGCCCAAAGGAAAAAAGAAACAGAAAACAAAAAATGTAAACATAACCATACTTGTTTTAAGATAATTTTGCAGACTTCTCCTACCTCTAAATACTGTATTTTTTACTTTTTCATATTGCAATAATATCATGCTTTAGCAAAAATGTTCTTCTCAGGAACAATCAAAATAAAATAAAATACTCTAATAGTGAAATATTTTTAATTTTACAGAGCATAGCCACTACTGCTTTTGTTGTTTTTTCCCTTTTAACTCTGTTCATACTTTTCATGCACATAGCTCATTTTTATCCCAGATATTTACACTATATACAAACAATACAACCATACTTCTTAGGCATTCAAACAAAACTATACAAATATTCTGTTTTTGTCTCGTACCTGTTTTTGACCCATTTTTAATGAATAAAATAATATATTTCTAAAATACAATCCCCTTTGGGTAAATGTTTTTTTTTTCCTACGTACTTTCAGCCTTCTTTATATACAGAAATCGCTCAATTGTCAAAAATATGGATTTGTCAAACCCCTAGTTTGGGACAAGCTTAGGGACCCCTCAAAGAATCTCTAAGACGTCAAGGCAATGTATGTGATCTTCCCCTCAAAAGCCTTCACAGGCTCTGAAGTTCATTTAAAAAGAACATTAATAAACTGCATGACCAGAACCATTACAACACAAAATAGGCAAGTTATTTTCTCTTGTTAGGTTTCAAAAGAGCAATCCAATGAGTGAGGCAAAATGAAGCAAAACACAATGGAAAGAAACAGGACAATACAGGGAAAGCTGGGTATGAGTATGTGGACCACTAAACTGGAAATGAAAAGAAAATCAGAGGATAGGCTGAAAGACTAGACCATAAGCACACAAGCAGACACGTTTCTTGCCAAGAAGTCATGCATTTTTTCTTGGTAGTTTTCAACAACATAGTCTGAAGATACAGATCACTAATACATTAGACATGATGGAACAAATACATCAGACAGTATGAAACAAATTCAAGTAATAAAGGGACAATATAGAATGTAAAGCATAGGGTTTCCTAACAAAATGGCAAAACTAAATATTTTATCCCCCATCTGCTTCTGCATGGTTAAACCCCGACTACATTCATTTGTAGCTCCACCCGTGTGGGCAGACTGGTGGGGGAGAGCACAGTGGGACAGGAGCAATTGTTGAGCTAAACTGAATACTATATCATCTACAGCGGTGGATAGAAGTGAGTGTGTGGGCTACCAAAGCATTTGGTTTAAAAACAAAACAAAAAAATCCTTCTTCAAATAAATCGATTGGTCACTTAAAAAATTATGAAATACAATTAGAGCCCAGAGTGTTTCTGCATGGTCTCCCTATCCTCTGAGATCTTCTACAGCAGCCTTAATGTACATTTCTTCAGGTCCTCACATGTGACAGACCTCCTCAGACATGTCCTGTGAGCGCTTCCTTTACCGTCCAGAGCTTCTTTATTTTCCAAAAAAAGACAAAGGAATCCATGAAAAAGTGCAAAAAATGCCATGAAGCAAATGTTCTGCACCCCCCCACACCAACCCTTTTTAGTTTGTAGTCCCATAGAAGTTGCCACTCTCCAACCGAAATCAAGTCAGTGGAAAGAATAGATATGTGAAAAAATGCCGTTGTACATGTAATAGTTGTCGAACCATTAACACTGCAGTAGTAATAATAATTGCAGTGTTTGCATCGCTGTTTTTTTCCATTTCTCTTGTAAAATGTCTTGGGTACGAACAAAAAATTAAAAGAGGAGTCAGGAGAGTGATGTCACATCGCGAGGGGGCTCTTCTGAGGGGTCTCATGTTCCCTGGCCCTTTTCAATTCTTTCACCCTGGAACACAGAAAGACGAGTGTCCATGAATGCAGCGTCTATAATTTTAGTTTCTGGTAATAATCATCAGCAATAGTCACACACTGTTTAGCCAGTACAAACAGAATTATATCAAGTCATCCCAGATCATCAGGAGCTGCTGGTCTGTGAAAGGAAATGTTGGTCAGAATTGAATAAAGCGTGCACTTAAGAGTGAACAAAATGAGCACAATTACAATACCATTATCGTATTAGTTCAGTTCATTTCAGATAAAATGCACATTCATCATTGTTTAGAGTAATGAATAACAATATATTTTCATGAATTGCATTTATTTAACATGTTTCAAAACTATGATTACTATAAAAGAATTACATTACAAACATTCTTAATGCGGTTCGTAACTTAAAGCTACATGAGGCACCGTGAAACAGAGTCGTGCCAGAAAATGCATTTACAGTGAAAATGCATCACACACTGCTGTGCCTTCAACCTAATGTGCCTCATGCCGAATGTGTGAGATTCATCTACAAAACATCTCGATTTCTACAACCTACTGAGTGAATGGGAATATTTATACAAGCACCAAACAATCACATGTAGAGGATTAAAAAAGACTACATGGTTAGATTTAGGAAGAAAAAGAGCAACTTAATGTTTTAATACATAAAATGCACCATCTAGCAGTCTGCATAAAACTGGAAGCTGGAGGGGGCTCTTAGCATAGACATGTGTCCCAGGGGTACCACTACTGTTTACCCTCAAAATTGATTTTAACACATCAACCACCACCTTATAATGGACTTTGGCTTGCTTTGATTATTTTTAGCAGAAGATAAACACTGCAAAATGCATGAAGGTAGGCAGATGCATGGTTAGATGCTATGTGTGTGTGTGTGTGTGTGTGTGTGTGTGTATGTGGAACGCAGGTGTGTGTGCTGCTTCCTCTCATGCTGAGCTGGTGATCTCCCTGGAGGTATGAATCCATTAAAGTGCTGTGTCGTAGTCCCAGTGGGTGGAGGAAGCTATTGTTTGTGTTTCCACTGTGACCTATATGCTGTCACTGCTTTCTAACCTATATCGCAGGATGGCAGACAAGCCTGCCATCTCAAGTGTTTACATTACCAGTCTCACTCTAAAAGCATGGTAACCTATTTTAGGACAATGTATATAGCAGACGGAGAGAATAAAAACATGGCATGTGAGTGTGGACACCAAAAAGGTTAAAACGATCAAATGCTTCAATACCTATACATGGTTTAATGTACATAATGTGCATGCCTTCTCATTCTGATGTACCTTATTGTAGTTTTCCTTTAGAAATGTATTAAAATTTAGCACACTCATTTTAATCTTCAATTCTAGTGATGGAAAATTAGAGGGGACATTCCCCTCTCAGTCTGTCGAGTGGCTAGAAACAGGACACACAGCCAGTCAGACAGACAGACAGCTACTTGAGGAAACAGCAGGCCCACAGCATGCCTAAAGGTAGAAGAGCAAGGCCCAGAGTTGTCACCACTTGACATGCAGCAGAATAAAACATGATCAAGAAAAAGCCTCCTGTTCTCTCAAACTTGCTATCCGCATAACCACACAAAACCAAAAATAAATGAAAAAAAAAAAAAAAAAAAAACCCAAGGAGAGAAAGACAGAGATAAAAAGAGTCAGAGAAGTGACTGTTGAGTGTTATAGTCATTCATAAGCATTTTGTTAGTTTGAGATAAATTCTGCTCTAAATCTGAGATTCTCAGTCCACCTGTGGCTCCAGTTGGCAGCCTTCATGCAAGCAGGCATCAAGCAACAGTAATGGAGAAGGAAGTAGGGTGGGTGGAGGGGCGGAGAGAAAGAGCAAAGGAGAAAATGAGAGTGAGGGAAGGAGGGAGAGAATGCGAAGGCCGAGACCTCAGGAGGAGATAATTGTATTATTAAAGAGTGTGAGAGAGAGACACAGAGAAGGAGATAAGAGGGAGAAAGAGGCATATAGAATAAACAGGGAGGGAGAGAGAGAGAGAGAGAGAGAGATAGAGAGAGAGAAGGAGGCACGAACTGAGTTGCTGAGACTGCACTCACCCGCTTGAACAGTCTATGGTCCATCAAGGGGCTTGGCATAAACAGCAAAACAATACCAGACAGCTATTAGCACACAGTAGGCACTGTGGAGGAGGGGGCGAGGACAGGTGGGGGCCAAATACAGTGAGGGGGAGGGGAAGTGGAGCTTAGGTGTTGGAGACATTTCTAACCACCCAATATTTTGAACAAAAATAAATCAAGCACATAATACTGAGTACAAACTGGTAAGAGATGGACAAGCTTGTGTGATATTAGTGTTTGTGTCTTATTGATTAGCTCAAAGAGAAAGTTTGCTTTTACACTGAACCTTCTGAAAATGTTATTTCAGCTTATGTGAATTTGTGTGGGTTTTTGTGGGTGTGTTTCGCTCTGCGTGTCAGTGCTGTGGTCTACCTGTGGCGGCAGCGACGTAGGAACCTCATGATCTTCCTGGCAGCCTGATCCTGCCTCTTAGTGAGCAGACTACCTCTATAAAACACCACACAGAGAAAACATACTGTCATGCACTCTGCCATTGGTACATGGAGCAACAGCTCACATCTTTCTTGAAACTCAGTCACTAGAAAACGTGATGCCATTATGCAGTTTTGAAAGTCATCAAGAACAATAAATCTCAACATCATGTGTCATTTTCCTTTCCACAAAATAACTGTACTGGTTCGTGAACGGGTTGTGCTTCATTTAATGACAGGTTTTCACAGGAACAATTCTAATCAAGAACAATGGAACATAATTTGATAGCATATTATCCCATCCAGATCCACTTTGTGACAAGTTTTATTTATCGGTCTCAGTAACCCTTTGGTTTTTCAGACTTCTCATCCGTGTTATTGTCTCCATACTGTCTTTCCAACCAGTAATATGACATAACCATAATGATTCACATGGGATTTGAGAAAAAAATCTACAATTTTTAGTTCCAACTGGGATCCAAAGCTCCAGGTTTGTTTCGGTCAATATCAATGGTTCAAAATTAGTTGTGAACGGTAACAGAATTGGTTTCTTGTTTGTGTAAAATGTATTCTACTTGTTCACGTCCTCAACTGGCAGGAAGTTGTAGTTGGATATAAAAAAAAAATCTAGGATGTTGTCACCACTGCATCCAGATGTCCAAAAACCTTTAGATTTTAGCAATAAAAACTCTTTGGTTAGGATTACGAAAAACTATGGTTGTGGTCACACATATTGATAAATATATCATGAGTTATTGTTTTTTTCACATTTCATGAATTTTTTTCTGTATTAAACTAACCTGTGGAATCTTTGTCTAACTTGTCTAACTGCTGAGTGCCTAAAAAGTGTAATAATACGGTCAGAGAATTCCATCCTCTTATAAATATACATAGAATGACTGAAATTAAGCATATATTTAATTTATAGGATTATATGCTTCCATCTCTTGCAAAAAAGTACAATGGCATCATTTCATACCTGCAAAGTTGTTGATTATTCACATAATGAGTATCTGAGTAAAGTGGAATCTTTCAGTGAAATATTGAGTTAGTTTTGGACTTTCTCTATTAATATTGTAATATTGTTAATATTGTTGACCACTTGGCCATGTCACCCTTGTCAAAGAGATCCTAATCTCAATGGGTTTTATCTGGTTAAATAAAGGTTAAATAAAAAAAATATACACAGCCTTGTAAAAAAAAAAAAAAGTCCTACATTCTAATATTTAACCGTACTGTGTTTAGTCTTGATTATGGGATATGTCCATCACTGCATTGTTTCAATAAACTAATGCAAAATCATAACATTTATTTACATAATTTTTTGAAAACAACATTCATTAATTTATTTTCCAGACGTCCTCAGTGCAGGAGCCTATCGACGTTAAAAACCTAGACCTGAAGCAACCCCATATCATAACACTGCCCCCCCAGGCTTGTACTGTAGGCAGTAGGCATGATGGGTAATCACATCCACCACTCTGAAACAGGGTCAGTGTGGACTGATCAGATCACATGGCCTTTTCCCATTGCTCCACAGTCAAATATTTATGCTCTCTATCAAACTGATGGTTGTTTAAGAAATGAGAATCTACTCACTCAGTTAGGGTAAAAGAACTCGCTACAGCTGAAACATATTAATCACTGCAGTAATTATCCAATGGAAAGATCTTAGCTAGTTGTTTAGTTAAAGCCAGATGGGGACTTTTTTTCATCAGGGTGTGAATCTGTGTATAAGCAACTAAAGACATCTGCTGTCCATTGTCAAGTACAACAGTCTGCACATTCATTGTGGACTAGTGCCTAACATTAAGACCTAGTCGTTCATTATCCATGTGTCTGTCACTGTATTCTATTATTTGGCCTTATTGTGTGACTCAGTGCCTACCTCAGTTTGTGTTGCACCAGGGCAGCAGCTGCCCCACGGTGATGGGGCTTCAGCCGGCCAAACTCCTTGTAGCTGCGGTAGTATTGCTGAATGAGCACAGCAGCCCTCCTGCTCTGCTGGAACTTCTTTTGTTCGTGGTAGCTGCGGAATTTACTCTGGATAAGGATGGCGGCCTGCGTCATCTTCTTATAAAGTGCATACTGTCAGAAAGAACAAAAATTGTGTCATGCTTTGCTGTGTGCACCAAGCAGAGCTTTGAGTTCACACTATAAATGAACACATCCTGAAGTTTAACAATTCATTCAGCTGTTAGTGTTTTTTTTTTTTTTTTACCTTCAAGGCTATCCATGTTAGCTTGCAAACAGAAAAGGGAAAAATGATGAATCATGCTCTTGCAGACTCTGACACACCAGTTTGGGTGTAAAAATGTTCTCACTGCTTAAACACAGACATTTAAGGAAACTGTTAAAATGTTATGAGTCCCTGTTTGTCTCTGTCTCGCCTTGTCTTCATCGTTTGTATGTAATGCTAGTATGTTGTCCTTCACTTGTCATGTCTTGCATCACTCAATAAAAAAACAGGGGAAAAAAGAGACCCAGAATGCAACCCCCCCCCCAAAAAAAAACAAAAAACAAAAAACAAAAAAACCCCCAGACATTTCAGAGTCATTGCATATGACAGACATGAACTAACTGAAACATTAATTAAACCTACTGGTAGATGTGAATTTATGAACATTTTAAATCTTTGGAGGGACCTACCTGTTTGTACTTCTTGTAACAACGTTGAATAACAGCAGCAGCTACTTCCTGTTGCTCTCGGAGGGGCCGCCCCTGTGGAGAGTAGAGTAGAAGAGGTCAGTGGTCACTGTAGAATCTGCAATATTGTCACAAAGGACAAGTCTTCCTGAGGTCTTCTGAGAATTTCCACCCTGGCATGGGGCCAACTCTCATGGACTGACCCCATGCGAGTGGGGAGGAGGAGGTGAACTGCTGAAAGGTCCCCCTCAGTTTCAGCTTGTAGACAGGCATAATAGATGACTGTAAACAACAGTGAACAGTTTGTCATATGAAAAACTTAAATGTAACCCAGAGGAATAGCGAGCTGAGGAATGGGATTGGGCAGAGGGAAAAGGAGTGGTTGTTGAAAACAAGCAGTAACAGGCTCAATACACCTGAGAGACAGAGAAAGGGGTGGAGAACAAAAGCTTAATTGTGTCTAACTGGAGCAGGGATACAGGGGACAGTGCAGTCGTTCCTCTAAGCAAGGCCATGCTCTGCTCAAGCCACCTTTCCCATGCTGAAACCACAGGGACATGTTTGAATAAATATATATTTTATGCTGTCATATGTATATATGAGCAGAGGCATAATAAGTGAGAGAGGGAGAGAAACAGAGAGAGAGATAGAAAAAAAATCTAAATAGTAGTAAGCACAGAGTATATCCTCAAGAACAATATTTATAAACCATAAACCATTTACTGTAAAAATCAAAGCACTACATTCTGTCAACAAATCAGAGTAAACCCTTCAACTTCTTTCCATCCTTTCAATGATAACCATCACTGAAATGAAATATCTAATAATACCACTTAACAGCACAGCCCCGTCACTGCAGGCTGCAGTACACACAGCATAGGGTACCTTAGTGCCAGGCCTGTACCTTGTACTTGCGGAAGGCAGTTTGGACTAGACGAGCAGCCTCATACAGCTCTCTCTGCTCTGGATCTGACAGAGTCAGCTGGGCCAGGTCTCGCTCCACTTTGCTGTTGGAGGCATTGATGAACTCACTCCAATCAGCTGGGGATGGGAGTGTGGACCTCTCCAAAGGACCCTCTCTTATGGGAGAACCCCCGGGGCTGAGGCTGGGGTTGGACGATGGCGTCAGGGGTTCATTATATAGAGATCTGAAGAAAGAGGATGGTGAATGATTATAATTTATGGCATTCGGTAAAAAAAAGAGCACATTTAGTGGTTACCTCAAAGAGTGTTATCAGATGTAAATTAATCCTACTATGTTAAGACGTCCTACTGCACTGTACCTCACACCTCTATGAAGTAAATACAGTTATACTTGATTTTAGCTGTGTACTTTAGACTTAGTATTTGTCAGTTTTTCACTCTTCCTAGTCCACATTTTACTCCAGTGAAAGAAATAAGAGCAGAATTAATATTTGTGGAGTAAGGACAAATATACACCCACCTACACACACACAAAACTGTGTATTTGATATGGGAATATGCCTACTATTGCTACAACTACGACTCTATTGATTCCTATTTCATGCTCATGGTGGTGCTTACCTTAAGTGTATGATGCTAGGCAGCTGTTCCACATCTCCCAGATAGTTGGCCAGCCAGTTCATGGTGTTGCTGACCCCTGATGTGTCTAAGGGCACAGAGTCTGCAGCGGTGAAGTTCTCCCTTTTGATTCTTTCTGGGGTTGCTTCAATTATGTGCTCTGCTAGAGTCATCATATTGACCTGTTTTTTCAGACAAACAAAATATACAGATGCATTATCTTGCCCATGTTACACTGTATTTGTTCCGTACTGTTTCAATATAAAACTATAGAGAGAGTGACTATCTACTGTATGTTGGTTGAGCATCAAATAGACATGCAGGTTTAATTGTTTTGACCTGTGGCCAAACTGTCGGCCAACAGGGCCAACAGGGCCAATAGAGAATATAACAATGATAACAATGACACTGCTATACTGTGGGCTGAAAGTTGGAATCCAGCACTATATCTCTTGGAGAAGTAGTTAGATAAATCCCTTGGCCATTGAAGTGGATCAATAGAGAGAGTTTATTATGCAGTGATGGTCATCGACGGAGTGCCAGGTTGGCCTGGTGTACCCAGAGCAGAAGGGCACACATAAAAGAGGAGGTGGTATATACTGTTCTGTCTAATTTGAATCACATCCTGGATTTTTTTAATGGTCACAGTGTAATTCATTAGCATGTTACTTGTCAAAATAATGAGTATTACATAATCAAACCACAATCAAACATATTATTATACACATATTATACACATTTTCCTCTATCTACCGTTTTGTTCCTCCAGTGATGTAAGAGAACATTTGATGTGTGCTACATCATTGCTGTGACGCAGGTATTTAAATCACAGCAAAACAATTTGGCTAAAATAGATGTGAAACTTTCATCTGCAGCAGTACCAGTGCCAACAACAACATATTTAGCTGACAGGGTACACTGAGTATTTTTTATTCTCACCTGCAGGTCATCCATCTGTGTGAGGCAGTCCTGGTTCTCCAAATCTTCCCGATAGGACAGTAGTTCTGCATCAGCCATTTCTCTGTCTGCCATCACCAGCATGCCTAGCTGTTCCCGCTGACGCAACCGGTTGACCAGCTTCTCCTTCCCCAGACTGCTGCCTCCACTGACCCCCAGCCCCTTCCTCCCCAAACTGCTGCTAGAGAAACTGTCTCTGGAGGTCCATCTGGCTGTCCCTGTGTTCCCTCCTGTCGACAGGCCCTTGTCTGAGCATAGACCCTCTGAGGAGAGGCTCTTGGGGCTAGAGGACAGCTTGTGGAGCTGTTGCTGCTCCAGGCTCAAAGGAACAGACATGGCCTTGTCAGGCCGTGCTTGAAACAGTTCTGGATTGGGTTTATGTTTTTTAGCTTGTGGGAGATCTCTTTGGCCCTCGCTGCTGTAGTAGTTGGATGGCTCTGACCTAGGCCTTCTCAAGTCTACAAGAAACATTACATGTTTATAATTAGTTGAAAATACAATAATAAGGACTTTCTTGCGGATAATAAGAAGCATAACATTAACTTTTAGGAAGATATCAGGGTTTGGGAATGATATAATATAGACTGTACTTGCCTGGATTGAGGCTGGTGTTGCTGGATGTAGTTGTAGTGGTGGCAGCTCCCCCTTTCTTGCCTGAGGGTGTTACTACACCATCATTTGCCCAGTTGACCATCCAGCTACCTGTTGTAGGGGCATCCGGGGCTGGTGAGAAAGACACACGACTCGTCGGTGGTAATGGCGCTGGTGGCTGCTGCTCTTCCCTTTGCAGCTGCTCCAGACATTCAGCCAATTTAGTATGGCCACGGGAGCGGGCAATTGACAAGGGTAAACGGCCCAGAGAATCAGGGATAGCTAGTGCACGTCTGTCCCATTTATATAAGACCACAGCTGCCTCCAGGTGCCCCAGAGCACATGCCCACATCTAGACAGGAAACAGGTGGATAAGAACAGGCAGACAGACACAGAGTACATATGCTTCCAATATAACAGACTGTGGAACTACAGATTAACAGAAAAAAACAGAAATGCTCCCGTTTAATTATTGGTTACTCAGACGCAAAGATGTTAATTTCAGCTGTCCACTTACCAGAGGTGTGCAGGAGAAGTGGTCTACATTGAGAGGGTCCACTTCTAACTCCAAATCAATACTATCTGCATGTTTGGTGCTGAATGGAAGAGAGACAACATTTAGTAATTCATTGCTCTTTAGTGTGGTGCACACCAATTAAAAGCAGAGCACCATTATATCAAGAGAATTTTGTTCTCACCGCCACTTGATGAGTGTCTGGATGAGGGTGGCATAGCCTTGGCCTGCGGCCAGGTGAAGGAGTGTCATGCCTCTGAAAGTCTTGGAGTGGATTAAATGTTTGGACTTGGCCCAGCAAGCTCTGCTCATCATCTTCTCACAGACCACCACAACACGGCTCTCAAAGGAACTGCTGGCTTGCGTTTGGCCAGATACACACTGACGTACAAAAAGAGAACAAACTGTTATCAATATCACTCACCAATATGTTATTACAACCATTTGGGGGGTAAAGCATAATGAAATACAGTATACATGTGCTGTCATATGAAGAATGACTTTCATCATACTGTAAGAAGAGCATGATATAGGTTTTCACCTGTGACTGACTGTTGTTGCCTCCTCCTCCTCCTCCACCTCCTCCTCCACCACCTCCACCTCCACCGCCTCCTCCTCCACCTCCTCCTCCTCCTCCTCCCCCTGTCCCCCCTGTCCCCCCAGTTCCTCCCCCAGATCCGCCACTCCCTGTGCTGCTCGACTGCTGGTGGCTGGCCATCTCTGCCATCCTCCTCTCCATCTGCTCCAAGCGCTCCAGGATAGACATTCTGAACTGGTTATCTGGGCAAACAGTGGGACACAGAAGAAGAACACGTCAGCACACAAGGAGCATCCAGTGTGCAAAAAAATGGCTGTCTTTGCTGTTACCAGCACAAACAACCTGGTATCTTGACAAGACAAATGATCACACAGTATGCACCACAAGCTGCACCAAATACAACATGTTGCTTTGAGCTGCATAAAGATTGCCGCAGTGACTTGGGGCTCAACATTATGAGGCATACTATCAACCATTAAAGAACAAACTCCAAGACATTTTTTTCTGAATCCTGTGAAGCTGATGGCAAGTTAATTTCCATCTTTCAGCTGTATGACACAAAGCCTCATAATCATAATTAATCTCCCTGAATGTGATTGCAAACAACAGCATACATTAACTTCATCAAAACAATCAGCTTTACTAAAATAACCTTTAAAGCGCATCAATCATCCACTAATGGCTCCCATCACCAAACTCCTGCTGCCATCTCAGCCACTCAAACACAGCCACAGCAGACTAATACAGGTTGAATGATTGGCCAATGAGTGGGGGCATGTTAAATGTGTCCACACTTTCACACAGCGCTTCAGACACGCTCTGGGGGAAGTGTGCAGCTGAAGGCCCTCTCCAGCTGATTAAGTACGGCCCATTACGGCCAAGGAGTCTTGGCCCACCCCTGTTCCATAAGGCTGTATTGTGGAAGCACAAGGAAACTGACAGTACAGAATCAATCACAGCTCACACCTATTGAGAGTCCTTGAGACCCCAGCCTTTCTATACATCAAGATGGATGTAGGTATAAAAAGCTATGAGCAGTGTTTACATGCTGTTTAGAGGGTAACTTATGCGTTTTACTCAGTTTCAACCAGGGCAGTTTAATGGATTGCCTCTACACAGGTTTTAAGCATTGCAATGAGAAAAAGCTATTTTCTTTTTTAGAAATATGGAACATGTTGCATAATTGAACACCCATATGAGGAAAGGACAGCTAAATTGATTTCAAAAGACTTACCAACATATAGTATTTTAACTAAAAAGCAAACAAAAAAATTAGGTGTTGCTTTAGGTTTGGCTGTGAAATTAAGCTAATTGTTAAACAGTATTTGAGCAACAAATATGCAGAAGTCTAAACATTTAATAACAGTAAAATTTGACCAGCTGATGTTAGAAGATAATGCAGAAGGCTCACTGAGACATTAAGCAAACACTCTACAAACACTCATATACAGATACAAGCAACAAACATGTCAAACATGAGTGTGCATATGCACACACACATTGGCTTTTGCTGTGTACAGACAGTGGAATGGGATGGGCACAGAGAGCCCACTGCAGCATGGAGTATAGAAGACTGCATTAGCATTCCCCATTTAGCCACTATGAGGCCGTTTCTGTGGCAACCTGCTGCCGAGTGGTAACTAGGCGACAGGAACATGGCTGTGTGTGTATGGTCTGCCTGCGTGCTATTGGCTTATTGATGAAGGGGAGGAGAAGGACTCGGTACACCAGCAAAAAAATGGATAAAGGCAAAAAATGAGAAAATATGGTCTATAAATCTTAGATGTGGTGTATGTGTACCTGGCCTACTCTCATTTCTCATTGTTTTGACATTGTAGGTGGGGGCCTAATGACTCTAAGTGGGGAGCCTTCACAGCACGACCTAGTGACATTTGCGCTTTACGGTATCTTGGCAGTCACGGCTCAGGGCACCGTAGAGAGCTAATGTCACCGTCAGACTCCCTATAAGCCACTTTAAAGCAGGTCAAGTAACCACTATCACTGGACAGAAAAACATAATGTCAGTGGCTGGTAAACTGCTGCTTTCAGTGACAACATGCTGTACTTGTGAATAATGGACTGGGTGAACAACACTGAGCTCTCCTCCTTCGATCTCTATGTGCATTGTAGACTGTCTAAGTGAGTCTGCTGTCAGATCAGCATATCAGGTTTAAATACCCTAAAAAGTGCCTGAAGTGTTCCTTCACATGTGGCATTCATGTTTAACTAGCAACACGGTGACTTGGAGAGACAGGTGAGGTGATGGGTTAAAAGTCTACCCCAGACTGAGGCTATGTCTGCAGGGGAGTCAGGGGGTTGAGATAGGTCACAGTGCTATGGCCTGCTTTAATACCAGGCTATGCTCTCCCACTCTCACTGGCTGACATGAGGCAAGGGACAGAGACAGGGAGATGGACAGAGAGCGAGAAGATAGTTAGCAGTAGGCTGACATGTCTTTGTTCAGACCCAGTGCTGCAGTGCGCTGCAGTGCAGATGATGTCATCTCCACCTGCTGCCTGCTGCTCCAAATGCGATGCACGTTCACTGCAGAGGGAGGATGGGGGTAGAGACGAGTGGGAGGGGAGAGGGAGGAGACAGGGAAGGTGAGCAGCCAAACAAAACTGTATCAACAACGTGACGTCTCTAACGCCCTCCCATTCTCTGGTTTACTCCCTTGTGACGGTGTGTGGCAGCAGACGTTGCGACTCTCACACATATAGGGCACTCTGTGACATGCTATGTTGAAAAGCAACTGGGTGAAAGGAATGAGTCAGACCATTCGTGTTTTTGGGAAATTTGATTAAGTGATGATATGTCAACTTAGTGTAAACTTAGCAGGTGTCATGCCATATTTATGTCTGCTACTGTATATGGACCAAAGCCAGTTCCAGTTCCAAATCCAGTCACTGGAGTAGAATGATGTTATAGCTTCTTCATGCTTTTCCTAAAGCTTTCAGTTCCTCCATTCTCCCTGCTGGATTTGGGTTACATTTCCCATCCCAGTTATATAGTTAACAATATAAATTTATTCATAAAAAAATCAAGAAGCTTCTCATATTGCTTGATGAAGACACACATTAAATGTTATGTTCTATCAGTTCTGTTGCATTTCTGTCTGGTTTATAAAAATTTCCTGTATTGTCCAGTACATCACTATTATAATGTGCTTCACACTAAATATGTTGTTGAACAACCTGAGGTGTTCCCTCTGGGAAAAGAACCTTGAGAAGCTGGGAAAGTACTGCACTTCAAGTCTGTTAATAGAATAACAAGTTGTCTTGACTAAAAGGCAAATGCTTAGCACTAAGATTGAAATGAAAATCCACATAATACTCCATGACAAAAAGTCTGGAATTTTTGTGATCGATAACCCAAATTAAGTCAGGGCAGAAGTTCATCAGTGTAATGACTATTGTCATTACACTGTTCCACTGTGGGACCTACCAAACACTGGCTCCTGACCCAGTCAAAACCTGGGCTCCATGTCAATTACAGAGGGGTTAATTGCGTAATATGAATAAAAAACATAGTTTGAGTACTGTAGCATACTTTTGTCTTTACAAGAACAGTACATAACTTCAGTAGTTACTAATGTTCCTTAGCGTGCAGTGAGTCTCATGTGCCACTGAGGCTCTGCTGTTGCCTCTTATTAGTTGTTCCCAAAGGATGCCAATGTCCTTTGAGAAAACCAGAAAACCTGTAAGATGTGGACTGGGTTTCAATCTAGGCAGCATCTAAGTCTCACCCTATGTAATCAGTTTCATTTTGGGGACACGACAACAGCTCCTCAGGAGACAGGCTGATATACATACAAGTATGGAGAGGAAGGACAAGGTTGTTTATTGACACTCAGTGGAGCACAGTGGGAGTGAGAACAGACTGAAGGGAAGACGGTATGAGAGATTACAGGTAAGGACAGGACAAGGGTGAGGTGAGATGAGAGGATGTAAGGAGGGTGATGGAGAGGGGAGGAAAAAAATAAGAGGAAGGGCAGGGGAGAAAGGATATGCCACCTGTCATGAAAACAGGGAGGAGAATTCAGTGTAGGGTCAAGTTAGTGGGCAGTAAGGGGCAATATCTCTGTCCCTTCTAGCAAATGTCAAGGATGAGGGAAAGCAGAGGACTTTTAATAGAGCACTGTTAGGGTAGAAACATGGACAGTTGGCCAAATACCCTTTTCATTTCCTCAGTACAAGCAGCTATTAATGGACAATTCCTCTACACTGGACAAACAATATTTACTCAAAGTTTAACTCGGGGCTTGTTGTTTTTAAATTCAACAAATATGGTGCCCATTCTCAGACAAACACCATACTCTGTAACTAAAGACATATTTTTATCTTTAATTGCACACAGGCTTGTTCATATAGTCTGGTTGAGTGTGGGAGGGGATCTTTAATTCTCACTTTTGGACCAATTAAGTTTAGAGTTGGACCTCATTATCTCTCTGCAGCCGGTCAACCTCTCACATGTTACCCAGTAGAAAGGCTGGAGTCCAGGCTACTTTAGGCCTCTGTGTGTGAGCTGACTGACAGGAGCTGGTATTTGCAACTGTGCAGAGTAAAGGATCAGGCCATCTGGCAGCAGCCCTCACAGCTGGAACACATAGCTGTGTGTTGATCAAAGCTACAGTATACTTTGACATAGTATAATGACCAGTTGTGGTGCTGCCAGTTCTATTGTTACTGCCCTTTCTTTTAAATCTTAAAGAAGAGTAAAGTAGCATCACAGGATTTCATATTTTAGAAGAAATTTGCCATCTTCTTTTAGTGGAAGCTGTTGTTATGACATTAAATCTATTTGAGGAACCCATCCATCCATCCATCTGCTATTCTGCTTATCCTGTTCAGGGTTGTATGGGGTGGAGCAGGGGGTAAGACATGCCCTGGACAGGTTGTCAATCAAACAAAGGCAAAATGCACAGAGAAAAACACTTGTATTTGTGCCTTGGGGGAAAACGGTTTCAAATTCACCCAATCTGCTCATCTATAAACCAGAAATGGGATCAGATAAAGGACAGCTACAATTAAACTACATCCATGAACAACAACAATAAACATTACTGATTCGCAAATACTCCGAAAATATTTACTGTGTATGTTAGGTCATAGTCTCCGTTCTGAAACCCTGATAGAAAATCACATAATTATAGTATTAGGTGAAAGCTGTCACATAAATTCCTTTAACTTTTGCTCCAAAAATGTACAACCTGCACACATCAGAGCCAGTGATTACAAATGTAATACCATCCAGTTTGGATATCAGCAGTGTGATTTTAGCATTACAGGTATATTATGAAATGCAAACACAAAAGCGTACTATCTGAAAACATGTTGTCACTTTGGAGCACTATATTTTATCAATATACAAAGATTTGGTAACAGAAACACTGTAACAAATGCTACTTAAGAGGAACTTTGTAGTGCATGAGCCACACAAGTGAAGCAGCTTTTAACTTAGCTGGCATTTGTCCAGTTTTACAGGTCAGTATGAATCTAGACTGAATGCTGAATAGATACATTGTGTCACACTGAAGGTAGAAATGCCAAGAGTAAATACCATGGGGATTTTCTGTCAAGCAGTATTACATTAATAGTGCAATGAAGTATTGGGTTTTTGTCTTGAAAGCAGCGTAGTGTGATTTTTTGGTGGGTGTTCAATTGATACACTAACAAGTACATGTCTTTAGCTTCTTATTTGCATAAACAACTACATACTGCTTGACACATCAGCAGCAAACAGGAGAAAAATTAAATGAGTGGAGAAATAATTCCAAAGATGAATCAATCTGATATAAAGCAGCAGGGCCCGGGGGACAGGACGTCTTCAAAGCTTTCCATTAATAGTAAGTCAACACAGTTAGGCTAAACACATTCACAGTGTTGTCACTGGCTTAACAATCTTTTATAACGTGGTACTGAGAATCACATTTCAGTTTTTTTTTTGTCACATTCTAGAGCAACAATTGCAATTTATAACTGAGATCAGGAAAGTAAGCAGAGAAAGAGACATGAGACTATGTAGCTGATACAACCACCAGAACCTCAACACAGTGTAGGCTTGTTTGGAGGAAACATATATTTTCACACTTTTATTTAGTGGTATGACACCTTGGAGGGAAACACGTGCACAAAATGAATAGCTGTTTACCCAACAAGCTCAATCTGATTACCAAAACTTACAACTTACAACTACCTGCAAACATGCTTTTGTCTGAAAAACAGTTACCTGTGAATACACAAAGCTATATAACCTTTTGGGCTTTATAAGCACCCTGGGGTCTGTTACCTCAAACAGTGAGGACATATATATTTAAAATCACATCTTAAAATCATGTAATTTGATGCACAACACAAAGTACAGCTTCAGAGAGAGTTTAGTCTAGTTTTATACAGTCCCATGACTAACTTAATGTGAAAAACTGAATTAAGTCCATAACCATTACACTGGACCGTATGGTCTAGAGTAAACTGTACAAATGTCACTCTTATTACTAGTGCCAACAGTACAACAACTAGTGCCTTTTCCTAACAATAAAATCAATCATCCTATCTATAATAGAATCTAACAGCACTGAAGGTGCCCTGATTGAGGTCATTCTAAATTATCCAGGAAACTTTAATGGAGACACACAAACAACTATAAATAATGTGCTTTCTCTAAATTACTTCTCTGAAATGTCTCTTTCTCTTTAAGCTTTTGTTCTGGAGTGATCCATCACCTCCAGGTGTTTGTGGTACAACTACTATTGCGTTTGTCATTGTAGCTATAACAGCTACAGTGACAATGTTACCACTAAAATAAAAAATACCAGTCCTGCAGTTGTGATTTATGTGCTGGGTATTGTGTTTATTGCTGTATTATGGGTGTTCGCATTACTTTCAACACTTTTACAGCTAATTTTAATAAAAATCAATCATGTCAATGTTGTCAGTGTTATTATAAATGCTACCTTATGGATAACAGTTCTTAAAATAGTGAGCTGTTTTATGTATTTTACACCACGGCCAAGCCCCCACAACTAAGAGCCACACAGCAATCACTTTGAGAAAAATATGACCACAAAGTAGCATTAGTGGGTCTATTATTTGCTGCTTACTAAATGCATGTAGCACAGTGTATGCAACAGCCATAAGCAAAATTTGGAATTTCATATAACATGTTTAAAATATGTACTTTTGTAAATTTAAGAAATAATTAGCCATGGTGTTGTTTTGTGCAGAGTGGGGATGTCTTTAAGAAGCCATAATAGCATGTGTTCAGCTCAAAACTTTACAAAGAATCAACAGGTTGTTAAATGTATGTGTAGAATTCTTGCACTTTTCAATGTGTGGACATTAAAAAACACAACAAAAGCCAAGTTTGAAAACTCAACTACAAGTGAAGTCGCTGTTCACACATCGGTGGTGCTGAAAGACAAGACGGCAGCACTTATGCTCGACTACTGTAGCAACTTGCAATTTAACAACGTGTGTTTTTTTCCGTATTTACTTGATCCGTTGATGAGAACTGTTCTTAACTCGGTCTGAACTATGAAACAACTGCATGAGTAGATTTCACAGGCGACAGTGGCCCTGATTACCTGACCAGCTCTCAGGGATGCGACACTCCTCTAATGCGCTAGAGCATCCGTACTTTCTCCGATGGTCTATAGTAGATGATGTTTAACAACACGTGAAACAGCAGTTGCAGGACACATTAGCTAGATTGCGCGGACAACACACACAAACCAACCAATAGGGGTTTTAAAAGGGCTTGAAATTGTTCAAAGTGTCACGAATTCGAAGTGCATGGCTTTGCCAAAAAGTGCCGCTTTGCAGCAGTACATGTGGTCCTGAGAAAACAGACACCACAACTAGTTAACTTCATATGCTGACTAAAATGTCATGAACGCAAACTATGTTTTCTCTAGTAAGGCGTCAAAAGTCATCGTAAAACGTCTCTAACACGTCAAGACAATAGTCGTGAGTCAGGAGTTGGCTATACTACAAGCGTCAACTCTCCACTGCTCTGCAATGAGGCAGAGTCACATGAAACACTTGAAGAAAGCATGTGGTCCAGGATGATCTGTTATATCAAAACTTCGCTACAGCACAGACACAGAAAGAGGACAGTAAAACACTTAGGACAGTAATTTGGCATGCGAGGTGTTCTAGGAAGGATGTAACTTCAACTTCTTGTGGCATACAAGAGAAACGCACAGAATAACAGCCCAAACACAACACAAATACAGCACAGCACAGCACAGCACTACAGGAACAGGCTCAACTTAACACTGCTAACCTTCTATTTTACTTTCCATGGGTAAAGTCCACCTCAAAGCCCCCAAATACTGCCTTTTTTGTGTTTCAGGAAAGGCAGGTGTCATTCACTGGCATCCTGACCCAGAGAAGTCCAACCATAGCTGCATTTCATTCAAATTGCAGTTTTGCCCCTTCGGTCAAGCTACTTGCACGGTGTTATACGGAAAAAATAAAAGTATATATCCTTGGTGTAGACTGAATCTCAACCTCAACAGAGCACTCGTCAACAATAGAACAAAGTGAAGGAAGAGAGCGACGTGAGGAGAGAGGATGAGAGAGAGAGAGAGAGAGAGAGAGAGAGAGAGAGAGAGAGAGAGAGAGAGAGAGAGAGAGAGAGAGAGGAAGACCGCTCACTACTCTTCTTCCTCTAATAGCCCCCTCCTCCTCTTCACTTGTTTCGAACTCACACACATACACGCACTTTCCTAGTGCTCCTAGTAGTCGCTGCTTTCCCAGCCTGCAGTAAAATGACAAATACCGCTGCTAGGAGACGTTGTGCGCACGTGCCGCCGGTAAACAGACGCCCTAATTTCCGTTTGCAGCCTCCTCCTTGAGCCGATGTCGTGCTCGCTCTTTCTCTATTATGTTTTTATTATTTGCTGATCACTCTGTCTATCACTAGGACTGTGCTGATGGTTTAACAGGTAGATAGGCTCATCTTCGTGCATGCGGTTGCTTTTGCAGAGTCTCTCCCACAATGGGGAAGGTCGGTGCAATGATTGAAAAGACGTCTGGACTCGCCTCCTTCCAGCCTGTAGCTCCTGTCTGCAGCTAAACCTTGCTCTGTCTGTGGTGGTTTACCCTGTTTACCCAAACACGCCCACTCCTCCGCTCCTGCATTGTGTGTACACGGGTTGCCGTTTGTCACGCCGGTATAGTTTATAGGCTACTTAGAGCCCGTTCTATTCTATCCATACACAAACACTACTCAGTATGCCGCTATGCTCGAGCTCTAATTTGCCAGTTTTCAGCGAACCTCTCTTGGTTTGGCTCGCTGGGTCTAAGCAGAGGGACTTATTGGGGCGGACGATGAGAGTTCTGCAGCTCTGATATTCTCTGTCCTGCCCATGGCTCCGTACCTGCAGTGCTGCAGAGAAAAAGCGCCCCTTCCCCCACTCTGCATTATGACAAATCAAGGCAGGCAGGCAGCTGTGCCATTAGCACATCATAGCACAGTGAGTCTTCCATGGTAGAACAAACTCACAAAGCTGTGCAGCATACCGCTGCAGACTCACACTACATATTACATGTCATGTCAAAAGTCTATAATTAATTAGTTGGATGACGGAAAGGGTTAAGTGTGAGCCTGCACATACAGTCACATTAGGTGAGTGGGATTTTGTCACACTATTTTTTGGAATGTGGTTAGTATCACTTTTCCATTATAGTCTACGTGACGCGCATCATGGTCTGTTGTTTTTCAGCATGGCACACATTATCGATGACTACATGCCTAATTACAGCCTGCCCTACTTCTGAAAGTTATTTAGACAACAGGAACATTGAAATTTTCTGTCATCAAGTGGGGAACAAAGCCGAACATATTCAAACATTTACTTTTCCGGAAAAAACAGGCAGATTAAAACCCCTCCTGTTAATTCTCTATGGTTTTAAAGGACGCCCTGCGCCAATGTCGCTGTCCGCAGACAGAGGTGCTGAAGCCGCTCATTAGGAACACTTACGGCGTGAATGTCTGCTATGACATCCGGACAAGTAACTATTCACTTAGAACGTTCATCAGTTGTGTTTGTGACTGTCACAGCTGTAACTAAATATCACCTTTCCCAGTATGTTCACTCACTTGCATCACACCGATATGAGTTACTTCTTTTGTAAACAAGTTTGTGAAGCAAACCGTACCACCATTAATTGTATCTTACTTAGAGCGAGAATTCACGTGCCAAAAATCACCTTTTATAATCGCAGAAAGGAGAAAATCATACATTATCAGCTTTTATATGCAATAGGCTGAATTCCAGCCACACATTACATGGTAAGATTGAGGTATGTTAATGATCTTGGCAGCTCATACATGTCTTTGTCATAGTCTAATACAACAGACTGCCATGAGACAAATATTGAAAGATGGCAGACAAGGGGTTAATAAAAGTAAGGTAATAGGGTGGGCTGTGTTTTCCCTGAGACAGTCAGCTCCTCCTTAACTGGTTCTGTGAATGGGCCAGTGTGAGACAGTAGGGTATGAATGGCGGAGGGATCCACTGGTTCTGCCTTGTATGGGAGCCGCCAGCTCTGGATTACTCACTCCCACTCCCTCAAGGGCCGTCTGCAATGCAGCTGTCCTGTGAGCCGGTGCTTCACTGTGCCCTACTTTATCCTGTCAGTGCTCAAGCACTGCAGCATTGCCTCCCTAGCAGCATTCTTACATACAAACATACAATATGTACAAACTAATTACATTCTGTGAACATACCTACACCATCGGATTCAGTCTGTGCAACTTTCAGCCTAAACCTGAATTTTAATGGAATGGATATTTACCAGCTTTGCATATTAATGTTCTATGTAGGAGAGCCTTATATCATTATAGTCTAATAATAAACTCTCCACATTCATGAATTTAATTTCCTTAAATTAATTTAATGTGTAACAATAATAACCATGCACAGTCATACCTTTGCAAAAGGATTTAATCCAACAATAGTATATAATATATCGCAATATACTGCCACAAAACCAACAACCAGTCCACTCTGCAACAATGACAGCAATGTTATCATGTCAGAAAAGCCATTTATTTCAGTGTTAACTGTATAGAGACCTTTCATATCTTCAATGCACACACAAGTAATATTAGCCTGTTGCAAGAAATACAGCTATTATCTCAACACATACTGTACATAGATAGGTGTAACTGAAAGACTTACCATCCAGTGAAAGCCAATCGTGTTGAGATGATGGCAGTGACGGTAGAGCGCGGGCCTTGTACTCAAACACCACAGAGTTAGAGATGATTTGGTTACTAACAGCCACCTGTAGGGTCACCAGACCTGTGTCATGAGCTGGGGAAGGAAAGGATTATGATAATTCAGCACAGGTAGACTACACACAATATCAGTATTATTGATATGAATATTCTCATAGATCTGTATGTAAGACTACTACAAACAAAGAGAATATAATTATGATTCACACTTTAAATGACAACACTATTTTAACACAGTGACTGATACATCAAGATTTGCCATGTTAACTTGTTACAGTCATTAATGTGTTGTTAACTGATTTTATTTGGTAGAAAATGTGCAGCTTTCAGTTGTTTTACCTGGGCAGTAGCAGCGCAGCACCCCTGGTTGAATAAGGGAGGCTGGGACTGAGATCTGGTCAAACAAGCAGCTGTAGTTTGAACTGGCCTCTTGCCATGGCCCTGTGATCAGCACCTTTACTCCACCCTGCAAACCAGAACAAATGGATATGATGAACTTATACCACACCTGCCAACTCAGGGTTGGGTAGCCCCGATTATTTAGTGTTATTCTGCCATCTACCGTGCAAAGCTGAGTATTACACCAGGACGAATAAATCATTTCACATGCTGACCTCTGCTACCATCATGTGGATAACCGGTGTAATTTCAGGCCTCACATTTTATATTGACGGGGGGTGTTAATATCAAATACCACATTAGCCCTGATTTTCTGATGCAACAAGATGTTCTAAGCACTCCTGTGTAATTTTTTGTCCAAACATCCCCCCTACCCCGAAAATTACTTTCTGAACTCTGAAAATCACAACTTTCACAGCTTCTCCACTCTTTTGTCCAGTGCAATGTATAAATATGTTCATGATGGGCCATTTAATGATCTTGTAAGTGCCATATTGTATCGTAAGAGTACTTTGTACAATGAAAAGTCTAATGTCAAGGTCATGTTGTAGGTTAAAGGTCAACAAAATGCCTAGTTTTTTCAAAAATTCATACCATTCCGACATTTATCAAATATGTCCTCAGTTCTCTTCCCTCTGGTTTCCTGGTGGGATCCCCCAAGGCCTTTGGCCCTTTTAAAGCCACATTAGAGACAAAATATTGCAACATGTACATTCCATTTGAATTTGCCGCCATTAGTGTGGCAGGAAACACTAGCACACATTTTGGCGGGAATCACTAACACTTCATTCATTCATTCATTCATTTTCTGAACTCGCTTTATCCTCACTAGGGTCACAGGCGGTCGCTTGGAGCCTATCAAAGCTACTTATGGGTGAAGGTGGGGTTCATCCTGGACATTTCGCCAGTTCATCTCAGGGCTGAACATATAGAGACAAACTGTCACTCTCACATTCACACCTATGGATGATTTAGATGAATCAATTAACCTATCAGTGCATGTCTTTGGATGGTGGGAGGAGTCAGAGTACCTGGAGAGAACCCACGCAGACACGGGGAGAATATGCAAACTCTACACAGAAAGGTCCCACCCCCATCGACTGATGTTGGAATCGAACCCGGGACCTTCTGTCTGTGAGGCACGAGTGCTATCCACTGCACCACCAACGGCCGCAATGGGACATACACATGTAAATTGCAAAGTCATGTACCGTTTTTTATTTTTGACATGTCTATATGGATGATACATTGAGTAAATAGTTCTGTTTAATGTATCTTATTGAATGGAAGTTGTTTGTGGTCAATAGATGTGTTATGAGGATAGAATCTGAGCCGAACATTTTGAAGAACCCACATTAACAGCTTAATTCCATGAAATATGCATTTTTGACCATTTGGGTGACCTTTGACCTATAATTTGAGCTTGACACTATACCTTTTGTAGTGCAAAGCACTCTTAAGACATGACATGTCTCACAAAAAAAAACATCTAAGGGCCCAGCATGAGCATATTATTACATTGTACTTCATCAAAAGTGAAAAAGGTTTGAAAGTTGCCAAAAAACAAAACAAAAAAACATGTCTTCAGGGTTGAAAGAGTAATTTTCAGGGTGGTGGTGGTGGTGGGGGTTTGGATGAAAATTTCAAAAAAATTACACAGGAGTGCTTAGAACATCTTGTTGCATCAGAAAATCAGGGCAAAAGTTGAGTAAATAGTTATGTTTAATGTGTCTTATTGAATGGAAGTTGTTTGTGGTCAATAGATGTGTTATGAGGAGAGAACCTGAGCCGAACATTTTGAAGAACCCACATGAACAGCTTAATTCCATGAAATATGCATTTTTGACCCCTTGGGTGACCTTTGACCTATAATTTGACCTTGACACTATACCTTTTGTAATGCAAAGCACTCTTGAGACATGACATGTCTCACAAAAAAACATTTACGGGCCTAGCATGAGCATATTGCTACACTGTACTTTATCAAAACTGAAGAAGGTTTAAAAGTTGCCAAAAAAAAAAAAACACGTTTTCAGGGTTGAAAGAGTAATTTTCAGGGGAGGGGGAGGGGCTTGATTTGAAATTTTTTCACATTTTTGTATTCCCAAGACATGGGAGCATTAGAAAATCTGGGCTAAAGTTGAATCTGAAAATTTTCCTGAAATAACCCCCCCCCCATTTAAAAGGTCACGTTAAATCAGTGATTTTCAACCTTGGGGTCGGGACCCCATGTGGGGTCGCCTGGAATTCAAATGAGGTCGCTTGAAATTCCTAGTAATGATAAATGAATTTAAAAAAAAACTTACTAATAAAAAATATATGGTGAGTTGAGAGATCCAATCCATTAAACACATGACAAACTGTGAAGCTGCAACTGAAGCACTGTGGTACTGTTTATCTGTCAAATGTTCATTGTGGTCGGTTTCAGATGCTGCAGCTCTTTCATAATTCACAGTTTGAGTTATTGTTTGTTCAGTATTAATTGTCAGCCTTGTAAATACAAGCTGGACTGACTGTACATATCCTGACCAAGGAAAATAAAATTCTCACTTAGTGCAGTAATCCACACCTGGCTTTTCTGCCTCCATCCATAATAATATATATTATATAGACTAAATGTCATCTAACATTAACATTTATTTGCAACATAGTATAGCAAACTATTACATGATCAAAAACAAATTAATTTTAGCAAAAAAAAAAAAAAAAGTCTCAGTTTTAAATGTCTGGGGTCGCCAGAAATTTGTGACGTTAAAATGGGGTCGCGAGACAAAAAAGGTTGGGAACGACTGCGTTAAATTATGTCACCCTTCAATGGACAAATGGGGATAGTAATAACTGTGAACTGGGATTCTAGTGAGTTTAAAGTATCACCAAAATACTCAAAGGTGAAATAAGTGAGGGAGGTTTTATATATTAATCCGTTGAAATAACTATTCTCAAATAATTTTTATTAAATTGTGTAAATCTTTTGAATGAATGAATTACATTTTTAGCTTTGAAATGCACTAGATGTTTGAGGTCTTGTTTCCAGTTGTAGATTTCCGATATATTTATTTATTTATGAGTTCCAAATCCTACTTTTTACTTTAGGTTATTTATTTATTTTCAGATCTTATTTTTGGCTCAGATTTGGTTCCATGTTATATCACTATTCATTTTAAAAATGCATCTTGTAAATCTAATTACTTTTTTGCTGTGTGTAATCCTTTTATCCACACTGATATTTTTGGGGCTCTCAAATATTGCAACTGGAGTATGAATGACTGAAATTTAAGTTGACATATCTACAGACTCTTTTTTAATAGACTATGAATACTCAGTCTATGTACATACACCAAACATATATATTTCACAGAATCTCTCTTAGAAATGTTTTACACCTTCTGCATAAATAGGGCATAGAAGTAACTTGTGTTTTTTACTTGCATGTCGTTTCTTTAGCAAAACAGTTCAATTTTCATCAAAGTGATTTTACAGCAAGAACACGTATTCACCACAAACTACAATGTTGCTTACACTATTGTTTGTAACAATCACAGGAAATCCATGGAGGTGAGTCAACATAAAATCATTATTGCTGAAAGTAATTAGTAAATAGTAGAATTTTTGGATATGACCATAAATAAAATTAAAAAGTCTGACTGTTACAGATGTTACATACAATTATTCGAACACATTTTAGCGACTGGACTCATATACAACGGCATTAGAAACAATGAATGACTGATGGAATATTTACAGGGGATAAAACTTTAAGGGAGGAAGTATCATCTCACCTCAGGGTAGGACCACTCAGGAGAGTAGTCAGTGACCATGAAGAGTCGGCCTGTGGCCTGGAGCATCCCCAGAGCCCCCTGGGCTACAGCTGCAGATACCACCTCTGCTACATTCATGTAGGACAAGGAGCTGGGCTCTCCGGTGGTTCCTCCTGCTCCGGCCCCTCCACTCAGTGACTGGGGACTACAGCAGGGTTGAAGGCAGAGATCTGAGGGGCTGTAGCCTGAGCCCCTTGCTTCTCCATCTTCCTGGCCCTGTTGAGGGCCTGTACCAGCTGTGTTCTGACTATCAGAGCTATGGGATGTCACTAGCTGGTGAGCATATAGTGCCCCACCAGCGGTCATGGTTGTTCCACTGCCATCCACTGAAATAAAGTCACTGATGAGGTCAGAGAACTGATTCCCAAAAGAGATGTCAAAGTGATCCAAACTGATCTCCATGCCTGTTCCTCCTGCTCCCCCATTACTGGTTGCCCCGCCCAGTCCTTGGTGGGTTCCGACAGTGTTGTAGAGACCCTGGACCATGCTTGTGCCTTGGAGAAGAGGCTGCAGCTGTGGTTGCTGTTGGGACCGGTTGTTGCCATCACTGTTGTTGTTTCCATTATGAATTACTTCTCCTGCACCTCCACTCCCTCCTCCTCTTCCATCTGAGGTCTGCTGCAGATAGTGCTCTGCCGCCCCTGCGTCTCCATTACCTGCCCCACAGGCCTGAATATGATCCCCTGGCTTCAACAAATTATCTGTTCCATTTTCAGGGGCTCCTGCCTGAGCTGAACTCACATTGCCTTGTTGTTCTAGACCCACCACTTCCTCATGCTCAGTGCCTAGCCCAGGAAAGGTCCCCTGGTATTGTAACAGCTGAAGAGAACCTGCCTGCCCAGGCCCCTCTGTGGGTGAGCCTCCATTACAGTTGGCCCTGTGCTGGGGTTGGTGGGCCTGGTGATGGTGATGGAGATGGCCGTTGCTGCCAGGAGAGTCTGTCTTCACCACCTGAAGGCCCATATATGCTCCAGAGTCATGGTTGTGCTCCATCAAATGTGTTTTCTGGCCCATGTTAGGCCTGCCTTGCTGAGTCTGGCCAGTCTGAGAGCCATCCTGGAGGAAGAAGCTTGGTGAACGATTCTGGTGTTGCATGTGAGGACTAGACATTGCTTGGCCATAGTTTACTGTGGTTGCACTGGAAGTATAGTCCTGTTTAGCATCAATGGCACTAAAATCCATCTGCTCCAGGGTAGTGCTGGGACTTAGACCCCCACCAGAGGGAAGCAGAGAGCCTCCTGTGGTCAGAGAGAGGCTGCCCTGGCCTGAACCAGCACCAGATGACACAGACACCCCACTGCCACAGTTTACTACTGTCCCCACCTGGTAGCCACTCTCCTTGGCCAGCTGCTGCTCAAAGGAGGTGTCCTCGGTCTTAATGTTTTTTACCAAAGCTGAGCTGAAGGTGTAGCCATTGTCTGACATAGAGGGGGAGCGCTGCAGACTGCCATTAGTATTGGTGCTGCCACCAGAGGAAGATGAGGTTGAAGAAGAGTTACCCTCTGTCTTTAATGCACTGCCTCCATAGGTCTGGCCCTGTTTAGGATTGTTCAGAAAGCAGTCAGGGTCAAAGTTCATATTGGTCTCTGGGATCTTGATGCTTCCAGAGTCCAGGCTGCTGGACAGCACCAGCTCCTCTGACACCCCAGCAGCAGACAACATAGACAGACTGTCTCCCGTCGCGGTCGTACCAGGTTCCCCAACTCCTCCACTGGGGAAGGCAAATTTGTGACGATCAGCGGTAACAGACAGCACCAAGCCCTGTGAAGTGGCATCTGTACCCATCAGGTGAGTATTAGGGCCCCCGGTTGGAGACATGCTATAGACAGGGTCTCCAGTGACCTCAGACATAAAGACACTCTGTGACAGGCCAGACATGACAGAGGCCACATGGCCCATGCCTGTGACCACAGGGCTGTCAGCCATGTCTGGATCACTGTTGAGGCCACTGCTGATGGAGACAGGAGAGTTTTGTGTGGTGTCGGGAACCTCGACCTGATTGGTGGACGACACCTCCGTGCTGTTCTGGTGGAGCAGGACAGGCTTGTGGACTTTGCCATTACGTTTCTCCCTTGTGCTACCCCCTCCGCCTCCTCCTCCAGAGCTTTTGCCTCCACCATGGGAACTGTGCTCGGTTTTCCCCTCAGACACATCATTGTTTTGTACCTCAGAGTGAGAGCTGCTGTAAGCCCCTGAACGGGGATCCACCTTAGGGGAGATGATACGGTGTTTGGCGCTGTTGCATTTGTGGTGCACACTGCTCCCTGCACCTATAAGAGCAAAACAGACATAGAGAGAGGTGGGGGATTTGGATGGGTGAAGGAGGCAAAGAAAGGACAAAGTACAAATAAACAGCATTTAAAAAAACACTTTATGCATAGGATACGATAAAACTAGCCTTTCATTTTATTATACAGTAAATGAAGCGGGAAGTTTTCCATGGCCTGCTAGTCATCAGAAATAAAAATGCAACTGGGGCTTATCCAGAATAATTTGTTTAAGAAATTAGTAAACCGCTGCTTAACATTGTTTTCCTGAGTAACAGCCCAGTGAAATTACACAGCTGAGCAGGTATTTGATTGATTTGCATATTGTACAAGAACAGCTGGGCTATTTCAGATATGACTCCGACACATTTATCAGTAAACTAAAATAATAAGCCAATAATCCTGACGCTCTGACAATTTCACTATAAAATCCTTTTGCAATAAAATACCATAAGCACCTTTTTTGATGTGCTGTAAAACCAAATGTATCTTCTGTCTAACCTTCTGCTTCTCTCACTAAATTTTTCACATCTCTCTTGAGAGCACCCTCCATCCTATGTTTCTGCTAGCCCCTTACCCAGGGTGCCCGTGCAGAGGCAGTTGTGAGTCCGGGGAGGTGGCTTAGTTTGGTGGCTGTCCAGAATCTGTTGCACTAGCTGCTCCACTGAGAAGCCAGAGCTGCTGTTCCCATTGCTGCAAGTCCACTTGATGCCATGAACTGCCGGGAGAGAGGAGGAGACAGAGACATCAGCCAGCCCAACAGACCACCAGCCACGCCAACCCCCCGCCCCACCCACTGCCCTTCCTGTCTACCTGCCAGTAGTCACCATGCTGCTTATTTGACACCTCTCTAAAAAGCCCCAGTTACCATGGTATGACGGAGTAAAAAAAAATGACTCACTGTACTCAAAAGGTGAAATTTTGCCTCTACTGCTGTCTCCACATACGGCAAAAGTAATTGTACATAATATGGTAACAGCACCAGTGACAGTACTAAATATAGTGCAATTTACACTTATTTAAAGGGGTCTTAGTAGTATGTTAGTAAACAGTTTTATTACACTTTATTGTTTATTAGTATAGAGTTATTAAACTATAAAATTATTAGCGTTACCATTGAATTTATTTACATTAGTATGTTTTTTTCCACATCTTATTTTATCATTAATTTGACTGCATAGATTATGAAATGAAGTAAATAAATTAAAATAAGCCATTTCTGAGAAAAATGCATTTATTTTAAGAATATACATATAACTTTGTTTTAATAGGATATTCCAGCTTCAAATGTTGAACTAGATTTAACTTTTACTGGACTAAGACAATGACCGAACTTTTATTCTTATTTTAGGAAATAGAATAATAATGGATTAGATTTCTATAGCGCTTTTCAAGGCACCAAAAGTGCTTTACATTATTGATCCAATATTCATTCACTCTCACATTCTCACACTGGTGGTGGTAAACTATGTTTGTAGCCATAGCTGCCCTGGGGTAGGCTGATGGAAGCGTGGCTGCCAATTTGTGCCAAACAGCCGGTCTGACCACCACTGAACATTCTGACACCAGTGTGAGTGACACTGGAGGCAAGGTGGGTGAAGTGTCTTCCCCAGCGACACAACGGCACATGACTAGGACAGAGCAGGATTCGAACCGCCAACCCTTCAGTTATTGGACCCGCTCTACTCTTGAGCCATGGCCGCTCCATAATAGTTGCTGACTCCCCTTACAGATTTGTCTTTACTTATTCGGTGATATTTAAACATATTTGGTATCTTTTGGCATCTAAGTAAGGCTGTTTTTGGAGTGCATGGTATGTTAACTCTATGTGGCCACATTGGTGTTTTCATAATATTTTGGTTAATGCTTCACTGCTCATCTGAATTTCACAGTCTTTTTCTTTTCCTCTTGTTATTTTCTATCTCTTTTCCAGAGTAGGAGAATGTTTTTCCAGTCTTCAGTTCACTTTAATGTAAGTCTCACTCTCTAAAGCAGCAGGCGCTGCCAGCCTGGTGCGTCTTTCCCTCCCATATGACAATGTCTGTTGCTGCTCTCTGGCCTCCCCTCTGTGAATGCTGATGAAGGTGACAGCAGGCATATTCTCTCCACCCTCCACCCTTTCCCTGACCTACGACTCTGTTCTAACAGGGAAAGCCTCTGGGGAGGAACATCACCTAGCCGCTGCTGCTGTAACCGCTGTTGCACCTTGGCGAAACAGAGAGGCTTTTTGCTGTAAAGCTCCACTCCCTACCTCAGTCACAGATTGCTAGCACCTTCTAATACTTTTCATCGCTTCAGTTGCCAACCAGGTACCACTTCTGATGAGACAGATAGTGGTTTTAGTGGCTGTAAGGTGGCAGGAGACACCACTGAGTGCTGCAGTGCTTAGGCTCTCAACCACGGAAAAAGGTAATATTTTAATTGTGAAGCATATTCACACTATAAAACAAAATCAAGCCAGGTTTAATACACGTTTCCTTTGGGCAAACATGCAAGAGAGTAAGATATATACAGAAAACAAGGTTGAGCGCATGTGTGAAAAGCAGAGTGAGAATCTGCTTTGTACATGTCTGTTTGCATATGAGATAAAAAGAGATGAAAACAGAAAAAAAAGGATGATGGGATGGCAGATTAAAGACAGAGCTAGTTAAGGCAAAATGAAAAAAGCTTCAGAACATGATTGGATGACTGTGATAAGGATCTAACTTGAAAGCTTAAAGATCCTGTGGCAGATTACAGGCTGGTCACCAGCAGATGTCAGCAGAGCTGTTGTGATCAAGCTTTAGACCGTTCCACTTACAACTCGCTGTGTCACAGAAACATGAGCGGGATTGACTTTGATCTCTCACGGAGTCATATTTGTTCAGTCTTATATCTACAGCATATGAGCTTAAACAAAGACTGAACTCCAAATGTGAGATAGATATTTCATTCCATGTCAGTATAATTACTGTACAAATAATTGTTTCTGTCTGGAGATCTCATTAGACAGTGCAGCTTGAGTCCCCACTCAACTTCTGACAGTGTGTTATGAAAACAGTATCAAGGATATGATGCTATTATTGCTAATGAAAAGATCATAGGATCACTGATGCACTAAACCGCTATCAGGAATCTCCTTCTGTGACAAAGCCAGCAAGAGGGCTACAGGACAGAGGTGCATCCAATCTGCCGATGTGTCTGAAAGAGTGAAAGCCTAATCCAACATCTTACATCCACCATGTAGCCCCGTCCCTATTTGTCCAAACAATCTTGTCTCTTCCCCTGCTCTGATCCCTCGTGCCAGAATTGCCACAGCCATCTTCAAGCTTCATCTAGACAGACGTCGCCCCCGGAGGCTCTGGGTTGTTGACGTATAGTTACCACCGTGTCTGGCTGTCTGCTCTTCTCACTCAGGGTTATGTTCCAAAGCAGACATGACAGGAGCAGTGCCACTAGGTTTAATCCTGGTGGCAGCGACAGCAGTGGCACCAAACAGCAACCCAGTCACATCATCATCCTGATGACTGCATCCTGTCATGAGCAGCATCACAGAGCTCTAATGACAAACACAGTGAGCTGCAGGGCACACGCATATCCCATCTTGTTGCCTCTGCCCCATTGGGCACTACATGGGACAGTGGAGTACAATAGTATATGTGATGGTCAGCCCTGGCTGTCTTGCCTTGCTCTATTCTAGCCTAGAGACAGGCCTTCTGTCTGTCTGAGTGTTTGTTAAAGCCGCTCAAGCGCTATCTGTCAGCAGGCTAAGGGCATAGCTGGGGATAGCGCAGCGTGTTTATAGCATTAGACCAAAGGAGTGAATCAAGCTGGCTGCCTTGTCTATGTAACTGTAGCGTGACTGAGTTGTGATGCCACCCTCTTACCCCTATCTTCACCCTCTTGCTTCTTCTCTTTCTCATCAAACACCACAGGGCGTTAAGGAGGGTGAGGTCAGACAAGGCAGTATTTCACAGGGCTTATATTTGAACTGCTGTATGTGCGTGAGAAACTTTTTGTGACTGAGAACACGAATGTGTGTGTTTTTGTTGTGGGGAGACAGAATAAGCTCAACTGATCCATGAAATCCACATTTTTCCTTTGTTGTTTTTTTTGTATCAGAGGTGTCAAATGCTTTGAGCACTGAAATTTCATGACGAGAATAACAAAACAGAGGAGTAAGATGGAAGAGGGCAATTATATTGCAAAAGTTGACACTTACGTGGAAAAAATAATCTCAGGAGTTTGAGTGCTGACAAAAATCATCAAGTGAAAATATAAACTATCATCAGTATATGATATCAATTTCCTTAGTGACACATACAGTATGTCACTGAGTGTCGAGCTGTATAATTTATTTGTGTGATCATGCATCCTGCACTCAATTATCAACCTATAATGCTTGAATGTTTCTGTACCCCAAGAAGGAAAGAAGAAGGAAAATCTGTTCAGCTTGTTTACATATAAAAAAAGCAATACAAATTTGTAATAAATGCTATGGTAGAAATATGTAATGCTATAAATAAAAACGTATCCAACAGTGCTGCAACTGTATTAGTTAAATTACTGTATGCAAGAAAAAAAAATCTTATTAATAGATGCAAGATATAGGTCAGTTTAGGAAATATGTATTCCATATTAAGATCAAATGTATTATTTATGATTAACTAATGCATAGATGTGCATGACTTCAACCCTGTCTTAACTCCAAACATTGAGTTAGGAGCAGTTATCTAACAATACCACTAGGTGGCAATGTTGCTCCATCATTAAGCTTGTTTTAGCAGGTTGGCTGTTCAGGAGAATGAGACGGATAGAAAGAAGAAAGACAGAAAGCAAAGACAGAGAGCAGGAAAGGGATTTTTTCTCTTTATGTAGCCTCCTCATGTAGCCTGGCAGCTAGAAGGCATCTCACACTCACCCTCTTTGTCCCAACAACTCCCAAAGTTAATGACTTCACGCATTACTGCAAATGGATCTTGGTTTTTACATTAAGCCACAGATGTAATGAATACAGTGGGCTGCCGTTGCTTAGTGGCTGTCCTGAGGTAAGGCTTTATGTTGAAATATGTTCTAAAAGTGATAGCAGACAGAGTACTCAAGAGGATAACAATATACATGGACCACAGTTATAATGGTCTGGGCTGCCTTCTCAGTATGCAGCCAGCATGTGTACATGCTTGTAAAGCTGCTGACATGTTCCTCTTTACCTGGCCTGATCACCAATAATTGGATTTTGGAATATCAGTCACAGCCTTGCTAGTCCCTGCCAGACACACCCAGGTCACGTGCTGGTTGTTAAAGGTGTTGTGACAGCTCTCGAAAAGATTTTCAGTGTCCCGCAAACTCCTCCTTTGGCTACTGTTATCATCAGACAAACACTGACTCAATCGTTGGGCAAATCAAGAGACTAATAAAAACACAAACCACATCACACAGAGCATTAGTAAAGCCAGTAACAACAGGGATCAATTCAGTGAGGAGGGAGAGAGACAGAGGGAGTTGGAGGGGTGGAGGGGGGATTTCTGGTGAGTCAGACATTCTTGCTCCCACGTACTAACATGAATCAATAACCAGCTTGCTGCCATCTTCTGCCTCAACTTCCTGCTCAGGCCAAAGAGGAGGTGCACTCTAAGCCTGGTCAGAGTGGTGCCAGAGGTCTAAGAGAAGAGCTGACCTTTGACCTGCAACTGGCAGATGGCTCCAGTAAATGCACACTCGTATAACATTGTAGGAACACTCAGTGACCAAAGACACTCCCTGACTGAGATGTTGAGGGCACTTATTGTGCATGCTATGATCTAATAGGACCAGGCATTACATTCTCAGAAAAAAAAGCCAGTGAGTTCAGTTTTTCCATGTAAACACTATCAAAGACTTTTTTTTATGGCTGATAGGAGCTGTGAAAGGCTTTGAATAAAATGTGACAGTGGCGACAAGAACCGATCAATGCATAGTTCTGAATTGGATTAGTCAATTACTCACACATAGGCTTAAGTTGGCCAATCAACTCCTCCTTGGTCCACTTGGCCCACTCCTTCTTGTCTGTATTGATGGAACACAGGATAGGACCACATGGTTTCCCACAATCCTCAATGGCTGGGACATTCAAATAGTGGACGAGCACAATATCAGGATTCTGTGGAGGAAAGAAGAGGGGGAGATTAAACAAGGTGGTGTAACAGATAGCCCCAGTTAGACAAAGAGCATGACTTCTTGAGGATATAAGAGGAGACTGTGGTAGTGACATATAGATACTATAGCTTAGCTGTAAGGGCTTCCATGTGGAACATGCCAGCTGGCTGCTGCAAAGTAAAACACTGTTGAAACAGAAAAATTGTGCACAGATAACAACATCCGAGAACAGAGGAGAAATCCAAAATCCAACAGAAAAAATGCTCCTCTCTGTCTACAAATGTGCATGTGCTTGGAGGTGTATCCTAGCATGTGTCCTCGTGTGTATTTATTCGGGCATATGTGTGATAATTATAATGTGTGCTCATGTAACACACTTATGGCATTTTGTCAAGTCCTCCCACATGGTGAGTTGATGCCCTCAATTAACTCTGCCTGTATTTACAGAGTCAAAACTCAACAATTTGCTGGCTGTAAATTGTTACTTGGTTACCTCTGCAAATTCACTAAATTGACAGCTTATGAATAATAGGTAGCATTTTAGGGAATCTTTTGCGAGTGTGAATAACATCAACTCGATTCATGAAAAGCTTTGATTACTGTGCATAGCAAAGACTCAAACAAGGCATGTAACCATTTGGGTCCTTATTACTTCCAGTATGTTCTAAACATCCACTTGCCATTAAGCCCACACAAACATAACACATAAATAAAGAGCAACATCCCTGGTCTAACAGGATACAAATATATTTGTATTGATTACAGCTAACCTGGATGCTGCCAAATACATCAAATTACACAGTTTATGGTAAAAACTACATTCAGATGTGTGAATAAACATTCACACAGGGCCACACTTAACGTGTATGCAAGCACACAGATAAACAAGACGTAAGAATCGACAAACCAACAAAGACCTTGATAGTGAAAAATGCTGTGACAACATGTGTGTGTGACTGCAGTTTGAAGCTTCATCAGTACTAAGTGGGGAATAAATCAAGGTGCTGCTAGTGTAGGTCTGTGCTCCCTCTCAGTGTGTACCATTAATCTGGAAATATACATCCCCCTCTCCCTGTCTCTGTCTCCCCTTATTCCAGACAGGGGTGTGGCTAGGAGCATAGAGCTACAGCAGCAACTTGTTCTGCTCCAAAACATACGAAGCACTACCACCATTTCTATCATGTCTGGGACTCTGAGGAGCACAGATGACCTCCCTCCACCACTCCCACCAGGGATTAGAACTGGACATCGCAGTGTGTTACCTCACTGCTTTCCTTGTCCTCTGTCATTGCTGTGGACAGTAGGTGACTGTTGCTGGCCTGTTTGGATGGAGATGGCACACGGTGGTATGTGATGCCCCCAGATGGCATCACCAGCTGTGTCAACAGCTAAGAGATGCCCTGAGTCTTTACTTGGAATGAGAGTGCCAAATGTAGACAAGTTCATTTAATTATGAGGGTACATCAGCATGTGTGCAAAGACACACACAGCTCACTCATGAGTTTGTGCAAATACGCAGGCATAGACACACAGAGGCCGAGCAAGGACAAACTAATTAGCATACTGTAACAGACACATACGTATATACTCACAAAACACACAAGGGTTAGCTGAACACAATCATACACATGGTTACACACAATCACCTCCTTCCAACACCCACACTCCCAGCTGTTTTCTACCTTTTCACACATAGCTACACAAATATGCATGCACAAAGCAAAAGAGACAACGTGGCAGCCTTACGGCTCATCCAAACACAACTAATTTGTGTTGCTGTGCTTTACTATAAGGAATCTGCTATCTATTGTAAGCCGAGGAGGAAGCCAGAGGTATATAATGTCTGGAACTTCTGCTTTTTTTTCCTCAATTGTGTTTTCCTTTTTCTCTCTTCTTATTTTACAACGCATTTAACAGTTTTCTCCAAACTCAGGCCCACCTCTTCTCTGAGAAGAAAACAACACAATGAAAATGTAAAGCGTCACATAAATCTATGAGGATGGTAATTTAATTTAATTTCCTGCTGGCTGCTTTCTTTTTCCACAGTGTAATATCTGGAGTTGGTTCTCCAGGAGTAGGGGGAAAAGGCTGAGGGGGAACTTTTGCCTGGATACTATTTTCTACAGAAAATGAGATCTCATTAACTTATTGATTAATTGTGTAATGTGGTCTTTTGGTTGTTTTTTCACTTGTTTCCCATGTGAGTCTCAAGGCAGCTTTCCAGCCTCACTTCTGCAGTGGAAAGGAAGACTGGGATACAGTTGCAGGAACCTGTGGTGTGAATGTGAATGAGGATGTGAGGTGTTTTATGACTCTATATGTATGTATGTGAGCTTGGGCCTGTAAATATATATACATATTAGCATAATTGCACACATGTATGCCAATCATTTACATGTTTAGGCCTCATAATCATAATCATATCTTGTATGTGTAAAATGTAGTGGATCCCGAGCCAGCATTTTCATGTTGCTGTGTTGTGTTAATGTTTACTGCACCTCCCTAGAACAGATGGATAGATGTTGAGCTAATTACTAGCAGAGTCTTGGGGAGTCAGCCATGGGGGCGGAAGGCCTGCTGAGTGGGTGGTGGAGCGCCTTCCTGCCCCTCCCTCCACCAGTATCTTTCTCTTTCATACACACAAATACATCAGCATACAAAGCCATTCATGCAAATAAAAATGAAAACAGTCGTGCACACACATCCACACACAATCACAATCAAACGCAACAAAAAGTTGTGGTGCCAACACTCACAGACACATTCTCACACACACACACACACACACACACACACACACACACACACACGCATATGCGATATGCAAGACATCGCCATCGCAACCAGAGGATAAAGGTGCTGTTGTAGCCAGGCAACAGGTTTCTTTGGCACCCACGCACTTAGAAGCAGCCAGTGCTCCTACGATCTCTTAGTGACTGCCTACCTCGTCCTGAAGTCATACACCCTGTACTACTCAAAAAGACAAGGAAGGAGAGAAAGGGAGAGATGCACTAATGGAGCTGAAGACACAGAGTTAGTGGAGATGGATACAATGACCTTCTACTCCTGGCTGTAATGTGAGGCAGTGAATGTGTATGTTGAGCTGCAGTGGAGATATAACTAACTGAAGTCCTCAAGTACAAAGCGCATATATTGGTGGAAGTGAGTGTGAGTGGACAAGTAATGTGTCCACAGCCTTGTTAAGTCTCTGTGACCCTTCTGCCACAAATCTGCCACTCTTTTGGAACAACTCCATGTAGCTACTACTCCGACAGCCCAGTGTAGCTCATTAAGAGATAGAGAGAGGAAGGGAAAGAGACAAGAGTAAGAGAGAGAAAAAGACAGAGAGACACAGACAGAAAGAAGAATGAGGGAGACGGTTCCTATATTGTCAGGCAGGCAGCTCTGCTCCATGGTTGTACTGTACTTTAGTAGGCCTCGCTTTCACAACCCGTGCACAGGAGTGATAAGAACACCATTAACATGAAAGGATCTTAATTGAGAGGGGATGCTTCATGGAATGTGGATGAGCCGAGAAGTGCAGGGGGGAACCTTGTTCCTCCCTGATAAAATAACCCACATGGAGGATTGGGGGCTTCAAAGCCTGTCATACTGAAGGAAAGAAGAGAAAAGACAGGGGGCTCAGGTATGGAAAGAACCCCCCTTTTTCCACTTTTACTCTGTGGAGGAAATGGGGAAAAAAAGCAAATAAGGAGAGGGATGAGAAAGTTCTTCAGGGGGAATTGAACTAGCTGGCTACAGGGATATCCATTTCAATGCAAAATATTATGAAAGCAGAAACAGTCAATTGTTTTGTCACAAACATTCAGCATCAAGGCATAAATATAGAGGGAAGGTGTGTGTGATGAAGTATTTGTGTTTGTTGATGTATCTGTACCTTTATATTTTTACGTCTGCCTACATTAAATTATAAATAGCGTGTGAATGAGTGTCTAGAGGCAGATTTCTGTATGTTGGCTGGTGTACGTACATCAGTATGCATGCAGAATGAATGCAATGAGCTGTGAGTGTGAGTCTGAGAGCATCTGCTATTTTGACTGCATATTCATGCTGCCTTGTGTGCAAGGTGAATGAGAATTTGTGGTGTGAATCTTTGCATATGTCTGTGCAGTTTGACATGTCGTGTCTGTTTCATGTCGTGCGCTGTGGTCCAGTGTATGGGCTTATTAAGGCCCCGCTCTCACGGCTGTGTGGAGGCAGTTGCCCTGGCAGTGGCATGGTGATGGATGGCATTGGGTGCCAGTCATTAGGCAGCCTCCTGGCCTCTGGCATTGAGGTTGCACTTTTAAACACCACCCTCCCCCGCCTGTCCCCAAACACCACTGCTCATTTCAAGGTCAACTGCCTCTGTGGTGCTGTAAGTTCACCTCCATGAGGCACAAGACTTCTTCTTTTTGTTTGGAACCTTTATCGCTCAGTGCCAACGGGTGTGTTTTGGAATGTGGGGGTGGCTGGCTTGTGCCTTGCCTCGTGCAGACACAGAGACACATGTGCAGCACATGAGCACACACGCACGCACGCACGCACGCACACACGCGCGCGCGCACACACACACACACACAATGAGGTAAACAAAACCCCACGTCAAACCTTCCCAAAAAGGCAGCAAACAGCCTGAAGCTCCTGTCTAGGTAGCAGAGCAATCCGTGATCTGAACCCACTTTCCCCTCCTCTCACTCTGGGTCCTCTATGACACACTCTTTGTCTAAATGTTCCCAGTTTAGAATACAGACGCCCTAATTGGGGTGTCTGGAGTCAACGCTCAACTTAACTGCTACAGTTCACCCTCTACTGCACCCGGCTCAACACCAACTACAACACTGCCTCAGCGCCAAGCTAAAATGATGCCCAGGGTGGGTAGCAATCCAGGGGTAAGAGCCAGTTTATAGAGAGTTTCTTAATGTGAATTGCCTGGTTTGCCTCTGTCCAAGGACTGTGAGAGAGATGGCAGAGCAGTATGCACAGTGGGAGATCCTGATTTAGGGAGGATTCATACTCCACCTCTTTACCTCCACTACCTTGTGTACTGGCTGCAAGATATGAAAGGCAGAACTTGGAACTTTTGAGGAACAGGAAGAGGCCAGCATGTTTGAGCGTGTTTCAGAGGAAGCCAGGGGCTGAGGCCTGTGATGTTTAATTCAGTAGCACATAATCACTCCGATGGAGTTGAGAGCGGGGCTTTAAATAACTCAGCTTAGAGGGGCAGAACTGCTCTACTCTGGGTGGGGAATGCAAGTCTGTATGTAGGAGTGTGTGTGTCTGTGCACGTCTGTGTGCCGTTGTGCAGATATGTGAGTGCATTTTGCATTTCTACATGTCTGCGAATGAGTACGCAAGAGAGTGCTTCTCTATTTTTGTGTGTAGCTCCTCCCTGCTTTGAAATATTTTATTTGTGCACTGCGCCACACTAAAAGGTGGAGTGTGTTTGTTGCTGTGCCAAGTGTGTGCATGCATTACAATAAAAGTGCAAAAGGGCAGTATTCGGAGCCTGAATATGGAGGAGCATTCTGGATGCCAAGCAGGCAGGCATTAAGTCAGGCAGTAAGCTGGGCAGTGAGGCATTGAAGCCCCTTTAGCTGCCATGACTCAACTCACAGTTTACAGTCTACTTGTTCTTCCTTGGGCCTTTCCAAAGCACACTACACTCTCCATTAGCTGTAGTGATCCCAAGTGAGGCCACAGTGCCCAAGGGCAAGCTGAGAAAGGGCTATCAGGAACACGTCCGGCTGCCATAATGGCCTTGGCTGAGCCCATGGCACTGATCCTAATATTCATTGGCCATCCAGGTGACAGAGAATCACATTGGAATAAAAGGAGGGAGAGGAAGTTGGTGAGGCCTCTCCGACACAGGGAAGATTCACTGTGTGCGCTCTCTTCATGGCTCTTTTCGTTTGTTTCCACCTCACAATAACCTTTCAACCTCTGGCTTTCTCTAAGTCTTTTCCACTTGCTTGCTCTCTCATTTTCATCTGTTCCTCCTAGGGCATAGTGCAATTCATTTGGAGGACGAAAATGCAGCTAATGGCATCTCTCTCTCCTCCCTTTCTTCTGTTCTCACTCCCTTTCATATCAGTGCTGAGTCTGATTTGTTTGTGTGCATCGGCTTTCTCCTCGTGCCAGTCGACACGCATGCTATTTATGTGCCTCTGCCCGTGTCTGTGAGCAAATCAGGACTTCACAGGAGCAGCCAGGGGAGAGAGATGTGCTGGTGCATTTCTAAACAGGGAGTCACTGGGAGGACTGATGTGTGTCCAGCAGCAAGACAGTCCAACCTGGCCACTATCTGCCTCTGCAACGGCCCACTGAACAACAATAGATAACACTGGTTGTCAGCATCAACAACAACAGCCTTTGAGGTTGTAACAGAAAGCAGACCCACTCAAGCACAAATGAGGGCCATTACATGCACTTACATGCAGATGTGCACACACACATACCTAGACTTTTACACAGTGGCAGAACAAGTATTCTGATCCTTTACTTAATTAAAAGTGCTAATATCACATTGTGAAAATTCTGCACAGGTAAAGAATCATGCAATCAAAATATGTATTCAAAGGTCAAGTGAGTAGAAATTTGAGTGATTTAGGAGGATCTAAATTTTAAATTGTAATTTAATAGTCATAGTTATGTTATCATTAGTGTATAATCACTTGAAAATATGAATAATTATGCTTTTTCGTTACCTTAGAATGTGCTTTATATTATACTGTGTCCCCTCCATGGAGTGTTTCAAGGAACTCAGGATGAACATTGTTTTAGGGCGGTGAGGTCCAACATTAAGGTACATCACTTAATGTGACTGAGTGTGGAAAGTAGCTATAATCCCCCGAACAAAAAAGCCCACAACAGACAAACAGCTCTAATAGGGCATTTTAGAGCATTTTTAATGGCCACTTTATTGGAGGGTGAGATGAAACAAATTCAGCCAACTGCAATCTCAAATTAAACCTCTAGATATCACTATATGCACTAAATCTTGGAGAAGAAACCTGACTGTATTATCAACACTATGTACCTGTAGTCATTGTGCAGCAAAATTGTCCCTGTGTGTGTTTCACAATTCTATGATTCTGCAATAATAACACTGCTGCAATGTGTATGTTGTATTTTACTGCTGCATCACATTGCACAAAATAATAATATTTGTTGGATTTCTATCCTGTGAATAGCACATATCTCTAAAAAGTCAACTTTTGTGTGAGCTCAGAAAAACAGTCCTGCTTGTAGCTTTGTGACAATGCATTTTCCAGTTAATCCAAGGGGTTTTTAAAGAATTTATTCAGCTTTAGAAGGAGTATAATTTTCTAAACCCATAAAAGAACATTTAATCCTTCATTTTATCACAAACAGTCAAAGTCAACACATTTGAAGATACATGTTTTTACTGAAAAACTGCAAACTGAAAAGTAAGTGATGCAGCCACACATTTAATAAAATAAAAAGTGCAATATTTCCTTCTGAGATGTAGTAGAGTAGAAATTTAAAGGGAATGAAAATATAAGTTCTATCAATGTGTGGGCACAGTATTTGAGTAAATGTACTTAATTACATTTCACTACCTTTACACACAATGACTATGGCAATGGCCACAGGACAGCTAAGCCTGTATGCTCTGTCAAACATGGTGAGGGGCTCATTATTATTACTGGGCCTGATACTGGAGCAGCCCCAGAGCTCAGCTTGGCAAGACCTCTCTCTGGAGACACACACTAGCCTTTACACACACACACACACACACACACACACACACACACACACACACACACACACACACACACACACACACACAAATACACACCATACAAATGGATAATCAAACGTCTGCCCCTGGGAAAAAAAATGCTCAAATGGTTTCCTAGCAACCAATGGTGTGCATTGGGTGTGCATGAAAAATGGAAAATAAAGACAGTGTGTGAGTGTGTGGTTGGTTGTGTGTGAGACAGAATGAAAGAATGAGTTGGAGATAAACAGTGCATATTAGAGAGAGATAGAGGGGTTTATGGGGTGAAGTACAGAGTGGTCAGAGATAAGAAGTCGTGAATGGGAAATGAAAAGGTAATGAAGAGAGAAAGAGAAAAGGCGCCATCAGAAGTCTGCCGATCTGATCGACAAACAGAAGCATTTCCCCTGCCTCTCTACAGGGGCAGTGTTGACTGCAAGTTGAGCCACAGATCAAGTCTACAGACGGTTAAGGTCATGGGAATTGACTGTCAAATCGCAGCCCAGAGAGGGATCATCATGGGAATAAATCAGTATTTTACATACTGTTACAAATAAGTAGCACTACCACAGGGTACGGACTAAAGCATAGGGTTTAGAAAATGGTCTGAAAAACAGCACTGTGTATCAACCAAAGCTTAAATGCAAAACATGGTAGTTTATACACAGGGGGTAGTGCTACACCAATGTCACACAATCAGATGAGAATAGCGATTTGTAAAATTGCTGCAGAACACTATACAGTCAACTAAATCTCCAGTCACTAAAGAGATTTGTGATCATTGCTGAACATTATAACTAAAACACAGCAAGTCGTCTTTAAAAATGATTCAACTAAAAGGCAGAGTTATAGTTTTATTTGTTTATCTATGTGCAAGTGTGTGAAATACGAAGGGCAAAGCTGCGTGTAATAGTGTGCGTGTGTGTTTCCGTAAGATACTGCTGTGTGCAATTGTGTGTGTGCATGTTTGGTACATCTGTCTGTAAAAATGTGTGTGTGAGGAAGTGAAGAGCAGACTATCTTCATCCCACAGCTGCCACAAAGAAGCTTCCCAAAACAAGCGCAGGGCCGTGACAGAGACAGAGCGACCGCAGCCTTCTGGTGGTGTAATAGGAAATTAATTGAGACCATCAATATGGTATTAATCATTAAAGCACAGGTGCTGAGGTGGCACTTTGCTGACTGCTCTACTGTTGGCAGCACTCACATACACAGTAAAGTTTGACCTGCTGTTTAGCAAAAATGTAGGTGGTACAAAAAGAGAGGAGAGGCAAAGGGAAATGAGAAACAGGAACATTAGCATTCTACATTTAAACAGATAGTGGGCACTTTTTACACAGCAATTCAAGGGATTCTGGATTTGCTGAAAAAAGTGTTCATCACTCTGGTTGCGACTAAGCAAGGGGATGTAAATTGAATCGGAGTTGGTAATCTGAAAGACCTTAAAATCAGAAAATGCCAGGTAAATTTGTGAAAACATACATCAACTCACTTGGAAGCCATGTTTCTTCTAACACCTAATTCTTCGTGAGGCAAAGCACATTGAGGACCGGAGTGCTGGTGTTAATCAGCCTTAGGAGAGCCAAATTGCTGCAACTACATTAAGCCGTTAAGCACACCACGTCTCCAAATTGTTGAAGGTGTCTCGCTGAGATGAATGCTTCTTCTTATGAATAATACATCACAAACCCACAGACAAGACCTGACACACACTTTATATTTGTGTGCATGTGGATGCACACACACACGAGACACACTTCCCACTGTGAGTGTCTCTTGCTGAGACATGATGACAGCTGTGCAGGATGATGGTTTGTAGTAAGTCGCAGGGTTCAACAGGGTGATGAGCCCAACAAAGGCTTTAGAATGAGTAAACTGCACCACCAACTAGCCTCCACAAGCACTTTGCACCAATCCTTCACTATTCAATGTCTGTCAGTGTCAAAGTTGAGCCTATGAATTGTTTATGATTCAGGAGCTGTAGATAAGATGGAGATTGATCTGGATCGAAAGGCAAATAAGATTGCCAAAACTCAGAGTCAGCTGAAAAGCAGGCAGAGGGTGCAGAGAGGGGAGAGGAAAAAGAGTGTAAGAGAAGAAAATGCATTAACACAGGTCTAGCCTTGAGAGAGCACAGAGTAATGAGTACTTCCCCTACACACACTGAAAACTGGGGGGGGAATATGGACATACCATCATGACCAGCTGATTGATTCAGAGTGCGAGTGTGTGTGTCTGTGCTTGATTCATGGTTGTCATGCTTGAAGTGTGCAGTTCTTGACTACTGACACCACCATTGTTTTGTGATGTGTTTGAAAAAGCTTGGCACGTCATATGATACTAATAAAAAGCAGCAGGTCCATTCAGGTTATTTGAAGGCTGAGATTTAAAATTTATAGGTTTAGATACGGAGGAGATAGGGGAAGGTAAACATGAAAATTTCATGTGAAAGCACATCACGTGGACATACACGAACACTAAACCCTAGTACTGTGCAAAGACTTTGACTACAGGAGGAAATATCAGGCCCTGACTCTCTTTAACACCCAGGCACCGGCCTATCAGCTTCCATTTACGACGTGAAGCACTGGAACAAAATGAGAAATGATGTCATCAAATAGAGCATTTTTCAAAGGCCAGAGGAATGTGTGCGTGCATGCATCAATATGTGTGTATTTGTATGCTTGCATATGGGACGAATGGAAGGATAAGACCCTTTGATGTATCTCCCGATGGCCTTGGCCAGCTTGCAGGAGAGGAACAGAGCAGAGGCCACCAGAGAGATGGTGCCTGAGCCCTGGGGCCTGTTCTCTCCCTCCCTTTTCAGCCTGCCTTCCCCTCCCTCCTCTGATCAATACTAGGTCCTAATCACACAGGACAGCATGGTAGTCCTCTCTTTCTCTCATCTCCTCTCTCACTTTTTCTTGTGATGCCTTTATAGCCTCTGCTTCTATCATACCAACTATTGCTAGGTATAAGTATCCTACATTTGTGTGTCCTATGTATGTGCATGTGGCCATATATATTCATGTACATCTTGCTTGACATTCTTCCCCTGTTCCTATGCATATTTGAGAAAGGGAGACAGTTTGAGGAACTGTAAACACGTGAACAGGCTTACACAAGGCTGTAAAAAATGTGTGAATGTGTCTGTGTACAACAAGATAAGAGAATATCCTTGAAAAAGCAACACTAACATAAACCCCAGTGAATTATGAGCAGCGTGCATAAACTTGAATAATAACACATCCCCTCATTTCAGTGGCTTTATCCCAGTTATCTAATTGCCCATGTCTTATTTTTTCTTTAATAAACTAATGAATGTGGCATGGCTGAGGTCTGGAATCATATAGGCAGCAATAAGTAGCACTGCTTTAAATCCCAAACTGCATCAGAACAGCTGAATAATTTGTAGGAGAAATAATTACGGGGCAGAAGAGCAGGCATCAATCCTAGAACACCGACAGTGCCCTCGCTGGAAACTACCTCACCCATAAGCCAAGGCTCCATTAGGTATTGTCTAGGGCCTACAGGCTAATTTGTTTGCATCAATAATACATTCAAAGGATTTATCTAACTTGCAAATGAGTGTTCATTTACTGGTCCAAGAAGCAGAGAGGAGAGCAGGCAGCAGGAGAGAAGGTGTGAAAGGCTGAAACAGCTGGTTGGGACTATCTGGGACATAGTTAACTCTTTGCTGTATGGCAAAGCGGAGGTCCACATCCACTAGTTAGTCTGTAGTATTCATGAATTGTTGGTTTTGACATGCTTGGATAACTGCCAGTGTTTATGTAGGGCAGAGACAGGCCAAGGTGCTGGTGACCAATTCTTGGAAAGGCATCAAAACTGAAACAGAGAGCCCCCCTCGCAGCCACAATATATTACCTTCTGTAGCGAATATTCTCTGATCATATGCCAGATGACAAAATGACAAAGAGGAGAGTATGTGTGTGTGTGTCTGTGTGTGTCTGTCAGAAGTTGAGAATATGGCACTAGTGAGACATAGTGGGCTGTCCTTGGGGGACACTGGGATCCCCACGGTCTTTGATCTCTGCGCTATGCTACCTCCCACAGGTGATATCAGGACGCTTAAAAGGAGAGGAAAGAAAGGTGGGGAAATGATGAGGGTTTTTTTGAGAGGGAGCGAGAACGACAGAGAGAGAGAGGGATGGGAGAGGAGGAAGGAAGCTGGCCATGCACATATGCTGCCTCTCTGTGCCAAGCCCCACTGGCTCAGGCAGCCCACGCATACGCTGCACTGCTGCTGCTGTTGCCACTCCAGCCCTAACCAACACCAACATCACGGCACTACTTAGTCAAACAAAGCTGGAGAGATGGATCTGGAAAGAAATGGGGTCTCCCCAGTCTCAGCACTGCCAGGGTAGGGCTTCTTGGCTTGAATAACACAGCCTGATTGCACACACATACACACACACACGTACACAGAGCGGTGGCTTTCAGCTGTTCAGATAGCAGCCTCTTGAATATCTGACAATTCTGTGGACCACTATACTACACTATATGATTAACTGTGAAAACAATTCCACTCTTGTGATGTTTATTTAGGCTAGTGACTCCACTCTGATTAATTACTTGTAAAAGCTGTAAAAATATGCATCTGACTATGCCAAGCTTTAAAACTGAGCAACTGAGTAATATATAAAAATATTTTCTCAAATAAAAAAAGCATAATTATGATCTTTCTAAGGTTCAAAATACATATGTTGAGAAAAACAACAAGATACAAAGAGCCTAAAAAAACCCTCAGATGAGTATAACAAATGGTAGAAAGGAAAGTTAGAGGGTGGAAGAGTGGGAAGACTGAAAGCTGCATTAAATTATCCTCTTGAAGACGAGGAAATTCTGTGAGTGTACTTGCATGTATCAGACGAAAAGAATAGTTTTATTTTGCACCGTTTAAAATACTGCATACCTAAAGGTATCATTAAATCTAAAAGGTTCAATTCAATGTTTAAACATTTTATAAGCACAAGTCTTAAAATGCACCAAAAGGTCACAGGATAATATTTTTATACAATACATAATACGATTATCAAGTCACTTCATTTATATATGAAATATTTTGTGTAATGAGGCTTTTACACTACTTAAGCTGCTGCAGTGCTGCTAGGGGTTTTTACAGAAATGTTTGAAGTAATGACTGACCATGTATTTGATTTTACCATGTAGTAAAGAGGAAGAGGGTGGGAGGCAGGACAAGAGAGGAGATGGAGAATGGGATCAGAGGCACTGTGGAACAGTGCTGAACACAGCTCCCCACTGGGACTCAAACAAAGGGCAAAAAAGCACAAATCAACAACAGTTCAAATTACTTGCACAGAGACACACAAGAAAAGATGGCATACATGCACTGGGACACTTCCAAATCCGAACATACCCACACTTGTAATAGACCCATACAAGGATGCAGACACAAAAACATCCAGACGCCCAGATATATAATAACAAATGCTTGTATAACACAGAAATCAAATTCAGGGTTCATCTTGCAATCTGAGCCTCGCAAACTCAATTCCCCTCTGCTGTCTAGCCGCATCACATTCCATGCCTTTTCCATGTGAACAAATGGGGTCAGTATCGTCACATAAACATCATCCTCTGCTCTGCCCCCCCCTTTCCCCTTTCTCAGTGAATGGATGCTGAGCGCTGGTGCATATCTACGCAGGGATGGCAAGGGCACCGAGGAGAGAAAATCAATACTATATCTCACCACTAAGCACAATCCCAACCAAAAGCAGCTGGAGTTTGCAGGTTGCTCCATAAACTGGACGGCTTCATCTGGCTGGCCGCTGTGTCGGTGGATTGCTACAGTAATGCACTACAGCACAATGGCCTAGGTTAGAGCCTGCCAGACACAGACGTACACACAAGCACACACAGACACAGAGACAAACATAGGCTGGGGAATAGCAACAGCACAGAGAAAAACTCTCATGAGGCAGGAACAGGGTTGACAAACACACTCTCCCCTCCTTCACAAGCAAGGGAAAACACCCCTGGACCATTTAGCCCACCCCTTCTATGCACTCACACACTTGCACACACACACACACACACACACACACACACACACACACCAAAACATATATACACACCCACAGACAAACACAGGATAGGGCTCTGAAATACACCTGATCTAAAAATAGCGGGCGGGAAGTGGAAAATGGGACTGAGGCTATTATTATTGCGCACACGTCCTGCCTGGTCCCACCAAGGAAAGGGAAGAGACTAATGATTTTCCTGGTGCAAGCAATTAAAAAACTATTTGTCACCTGCCAGGCTGCATATGACGTTAGGGGCCTTGGCAGAGAGAGCACTGTAGTCTAACTCCACATATACACACACTCTGTATATACACAAAGCGGGGTGCACCAGTGCAGACTGCGGTCCACAGGCACAAATGGTGCATGAGAAACGGGTAAAACTGAAGGGTCACAGGAGGGAAGGAGGCAGTGGGAAATTCAGGTAAGAAAGCAGGATATGGGACTTTGAAGAGAGGTACAGAGTTGGGTAAACGACTGATTTATCTGGACAGGTTAATACCAGGCCAGACAGCACCTCAGACAGCACACCGCCATCAGGAAGTCATGTAATATTTAGAATGTAGCCAATGAAAGTCATTCTCCTGCTGCTGGGCTCTTGGCTAAAATAGAAATGTATATTCCCAGCCTGTACCCCACTCTCCCTTACCCCTAAGAGCACATGAGGAGATAGTGCGTCCAATTCGTTGTCGTCTATATCACTGGCTCTGTCTGTCTCCCCTCCCTCTCTCATGGGCTGCCTGCCCTGGAGAACACTCTGAAAACGTGCAGGTTTATAGAAAAGTTAATTTAAACTGAATGGCTGCATTCCCTGCTGCATTTGTTTAAATGGTTTAAAGAATTTTAGCATACAAGCAACAAGAAAAAAAAATCCCATTTCATTGCAAATCAGCATTTTAATATAATTTAATGATTCCCTATTTCTGCTTTGTTACAGTTCCTCTGTTCTTTATTACCAGGTAAAGTAAACATTGGAAAAACTACAGGGAGAGCAGGTGCAGCCCTTTAAAATCTGGGGTATCTCAGGGGGTCAGTGGGAAAGCCAAGGCCTCTGTGCTATTTCCTGTGGGGTAAAAGAGGAGACAAGGCTATTGCTCTGTTAATCTGTGAGGGTTCGTATCGGCCACACAGACTTAGTAAAACATGAAGGCATCATCTGCCTCCCTTTTGAAGGGGCAATGGCACTCTGGGGCAACGGGAGGCAACCTATACATATAAGAAGGTGCAGTAAATAATGTTAAGACAAGTGTTATGCCTCCCTTGCATTACCCAGCTCTACCAGACCCAGCTTTGAGCACACACTCGGCTGCAGTAATTTACGAGGCAGCTCGTTAACGTCAGGTGATTTGCACTGCTCGTTTGCTCCCGCTCATCTCTACCAAATGATATCATCTTCTGCCTCTAATCTTCTAATCCCCCATTCTCACAGCATCTCCACCCCTCCCTCCTGTTTCCTTTCCTTCTGCCATTCCTCCCCTTCTACCCTTCCACATTTTGCCTTCTCTCGTCTCCTCCTCCTCCTCCCATTCCCCATGTCTTTTCAGGTTTGCGTGGGTGAGTTCAGAGATGGGGAGCAGACACAGATAGGAGCAGAGCCATCCCACTGAAGAGTGTGTGTGTGCGTGTGTGTTCGATATGACATCTATCCAGATCAAAAAAGACTAAAAGAAGTCTGGTTTGACTCTGAAGGCTTTATGTGCCCTTGTAGTTACTTTTCCACTGCCCCCTACTGCGATAGAATGAGAGCAAGCCAAAAAAAAAAAAAAAAAAAAAAAAGAAGAAGAAGAAGAAAAAGATTCTCTCCTAAAACTTGCGGGGGGGGGGGGCTCAGCAATCCTGGTGAGACACAGTTGCAGAGAGAAATAAAGACTGAACATTGGGATGGAGAGCGAGGGTCAACAAAAAAACATAGGCGAGTAAAGAAAAAAAAGATTCTTTAAAAAAACATACAGAAATATCAAAACAATTGTTACTGACAATTATTCATACAAATTGTTTTATTTTTATCTGTGATAAAATACACTTGAGGCTACCTCAATTTGAAGTAGAATCGATTCCCCAACATTTGGCTCAATGCTTTTATCTTTTGTCTTACATGTTTTCTACAAATGGTCTTTAGCATCTTCATTTCTAACCCGCAGAGAAATCAGTGTGTTTCAGACCAGACACAGCTAACACCCTTAGATAGACAGATTTTCACAATGAGAAGTGCCAATTAGAGAAATTTCAATCAGAGCTGTTGGTTTGTATGTTGATGAGGCGTCGCTGGTTAAAGGGGAATTCAGATCAATATCTGAATACAGAATGAATGACTGTGACTTTATAATACTACCACTTCCATCCTGATTCCCTTTTCCCTTCCCCTGTTCCCCCTTTTTCTAACTCTATCCTTTTCTTCGTCATCTCATCTTTCCCTCCATGACATGTCCAAGTGATCGTGTCGGGATGTCAGCCCTCATCCACAGCTAATTGGGGCTCAGAGGAGTAATCAGGGCGGTACAAATCGGACAGTTCTGGTCATTAGCTGTGACCAGTGTTCTCTGGGAAGCTGAGAGATGCAAGCACACTGCTGCCATCGTGTCTGTGCCTACATAGTAACACTGGCAGACCTGTGTTTTGACGTGGGTAGGGACACAAAAATTGGCACAGTAAAGATCAGAGACAAAATGTGGGGCTATTGATCTCTTTCTAACACAGAGAAAAGAAGTAAACACAAATAAGGCAGCCTATTGACACGATGCACTGGGATTTGTATATTGTATGACATGGGAATCTCTTTCACCATAAGAATACTGAGAGAGTAAGAACAACAAAGAAAGTAATATCAAAGCAGGATTGTGGTTTTTGCAATATTTTTCAACCATCTTACATTGTTAGACCTCCTTTAATCTCAAAGCTCGCATTGCATTGCTTGCACAGAGGAATTTAGATGTTTCCAGCTGTGGTTTCTAAGCCAGGTCTGGCTCTGTGCACTTATGAGCTAGCCAGTAAAATAGACAACAAAAACAGCCGAATATCATGCAAAATACTGGTGTCAATAACAATCTTGGAAGTCACAAAATGTAAACCTATTGATAAATGCTCCTTCTGAAAACAGGTTGCATGACTCCGAAGTGAGATGAATGTCAATTTGCCGTACTGGCAGAGCCTTAACCTTTCAGGATAACTGAATTATTTAAGCACCACATACCTGTTGTGGGCCTCTGTTTCTCTGCCTGGGCTCAGACTGGTTAGGAGGCTGCATGAGTCTATTGCCACGCACGCCTCTTTGGCCGCAGAGTGAAAATGGCAAGACAAATGCAGCGGGGGATTTGTGATAATTGGCCGTGCTGGTGGGCTAGGCGACGGGCCTAGAGAAAAGGTCGCAGGCACTGAGGAACAGATCAGTCTGCCAAGAGGAGAGGAGGCTCAGTGTGCCTCTGGGGTTTAGCTCAACTTCTCTCTGTGCGTATGGTAAAAGACTGATCCAGCAGGGGCCATTAATTAAGCACCAAAGTAACCTTCGATTTGTTTGGAGGTCACAAGCCCCTGTGTCACTGTTTTGGGCACAGACCAACTCAAAACAAACTCCAAATTTTCTCCATGGGAGAGACAGTGTAGTAAAAAAACATCAGAGTACTTTAACATAGTGAGAGCAGGAAGGGAAACATATTCAAATGTTTGAGTGGGGAGAAATGGGTTAATGTCAGATGTGTCTGTGTGACTGCACACAAGGAGAAGAAGTGAATGAGATGAGGGAAGCCACAGGGACATGGCTCACACCCCAACATGCTTGTGAAGCAGCTGTTCTCCTCATGGCAGAGAGAACGGGGGCCTGCCAACAGCAGCATGCTGCCGAGAGCACCGTGGTCTCCCATCACAGAGCAGAAACTGGGCGGCTTGATACATTTACACAAACACAGACAGATGAGCACACACACACACACACACACACACACACACACACACACACACACACACACACACACTTGCAGGCAGACACACCCTCATGCTCGAAACACTGCCACCGGTTCTCCTGCCAGTCAGTGTCAGGGTTTGGAGTTGAACGATAATGTCAGGTGAAGGAGTCAAATTTATGTACTGCAAATCTGATCTTATACTCTGTAGAGGTGCATTTCCATTTGATACAAACAACAGCCTGCATAGCTAAAGGCAATTATATTTCTACTGCCTCCGTTTGCCCTGAGGTTGTAGACAGCCAGTCAAAACCTTGCCAGGTTTTCCTGCCTCTCTACCCTCTCAGTGAAATCAACAGAATGGTGCCCAGGCTCATCCATGATTTATCTCAGTGAAATATTCATTATGTAGCCTTGCATAGTCTGGACGTATCTGATGTGAATCTGGACCTGACAGCTCTGCTCCGTCATCACACATCACCTTGGCCACTCTGAATCCGGCACCTGTCTCCCAGTGCTCAGCACAGAGGTAACTAAACTGATCCGAATGAATAGAGGACTCTGGTAGATATAAAGAATCCATCTGTCTGCCTTTAGCCTGCAGGCATGTCCGCTCTGGGTCTGTAGCTACTGTATCCTGCAAGCACACAGACCTATGACGGATCTCCACAGCAAAGGTGCTACTCAACTTTTCCTATTCAATTAGCTCGAGAGAGAAAGAAAGAGAGAGAGACAGGCCTCTGCTCTTACTTGTACTGAGGCACGAGGCATGATGAATACATGTGTTTGGCCCTACACAAGACCTGCTGACAGCACTGGCCAGGTGTATTGATCTTCAGAGACTGTTGCGCTTGTTATGAGAGGTGAATGGCATGGGAGTTCAAAAGCTCTGGGTGGTTTTTGGTGTATCGACACCATGAGAGAAAAGAAAAACAGTGAAAAAGGTCTGGTGTGGTAAGCATAGAGCTGAACATGCTTCAGCACCTTGGACAGCACCTCAGAGCCAATGCTGCTCAGGGTCCTCTTTAATCACAGAGTTATCACTCAGCCTGTCCAATTAAGTAACCTTTGAATTATTCCATAAATTAAAATTACTGAAAAACTGTCTAATAGTGCTGGAATGATCACAGGGACAACAGTGACAACTCATTTTCCAACATAACACTAATTCAAGTGGTTCCAAAGTCATTATACTCTGAAGGACTAATGTAATAAGAAAAAATGTAAGTGCGGTGAATGGTGATATTAATAATTTATTCACGGGAGACAGAGACTAGAGCACAGTGGCCTAAGCTGTGGAAGGTAAGAGGGAGAAAGTGATAGCTGTGAAGAAACAAGGTCGTCAGCATTCCCTCCTGCCTTAGTAGTCATTTCATTATCTCATCCCTGTCTCCTCCCCTTTAAAGTAGGAAAAGCGAGTGAGGCTATTGACCCCTCTCTGTGTTCGTGGCAGGCAGCAGGACAAATGAAGTTTCCCCTCAGACCCCCTCCGTATTAATATCATAATTATCCCCACCTCTGTGCCCCCGCTGGCCAGAGCAAACTCCACTATCTGATTTGATGGAGAGGCACAAGCAGGGAATTACATTCGATTAGCACTAAACAAGAGAAGGGGACATGGAGCGATAGAATCAATCAGTGCCACCAGGACGGGAGAGATCCTTTGTGTCAATGAGTGTGTGTCTGCCTGTGTGTCATTTTAAGACTGTGTAGTAATCAGTGTTTGGGAGATTACTTTTGAAACTAATAGAGAGGTGAAGTCCGGCCCTCTCTGCTGTGCCTTATGGGATTTCTGAAAAAATGTGAATGTCAGTGGCGAGAGAATTTTTGATCCTGTTTGAATTGTGCCATCAACTATACATACATACATGTAAAATTAAAGTATTATTTTACAAGTCAAGAAAGTCACATTTTGTCGTAAAGATTGTAAAGTAACAACTAGTTTAGTGTGTAACAGCTCAGTGGACTACATTTGTCATTGCCAACACCAAAACAGCCTCACCACATTTAACCTTGATTTTTAAGAATGAGATGGAAAACTAATAAAAGAGGTGAAAATCATCACAAATCTGGTCATGGTGAAGCTGCAGAAACATGTTCAGCAACTTCAAACAGACAGTGGAGAGGGAAAGTTACAATAAAGTCACATTTGCAATGAGTAGGTGTACAGTTTTTCAAATGTCAGTCTGCTATATTAACAGTTTTACAACTCTCACTTTCTTGACTTATACAATTATTTTTTAAACTGACAAACAGCCTATGAGTAAATGAGTAAAAATGACTTGTTTCTCAACACTGACTGTAATACAGTTTTTTTTTTTTTTTTTCCAAAAATGATGTTCAATAGCGCATGAGGATGGAATAGAACTGGTAACAACACTGTTTAATTTAAGTCAGCACTATAATAATTGTAGATCACTAGCATTCTTATGCAATGATATGATATCCTGCTTTGGTGTGGTTAGCTGTTATATTTTAAATTCAATGTTTTTTTTTTTTTTTTTTTTTTACAAAACATTCAGTAAGTAAGCCCTTTTTAATCAGTAACATTTTCACTAGTAACTGTAATTTACGTTCCTAATTTTCTCAGTATCTGTTAAATAATTACAAAGTCAGTTGTCATTTTATAACTGTTTCGTTAAGCTCATACTTTCGGAGATTCATGCAGGCACACTGCTGTAACTGACAGCAGGAGAAAATAAATATCATCATGAAGATTAGGACAGCTTCTGGACTACTTCTGTGTTTTTGATCTTCTTTGGTGACGCATATTTTTTACCAAATCCACTGAAATGGGAACTTTTTTTGAGTGACAAACCACACAGTCTGCTCTGGGCAGCTCCCTGCCTCAGCTGCAATTTAGGATTCATTGTTTGCAACCCCAGATAACTGCGGTGGTACTTTTCTTCAGTCTCAGCCATTTGCAGGGATGGGCCAGACATTTTAAAGTGGTCTAATGCCATAGAGAGGAGGCAATGATGTGGCAGGGCTGAAGAGACTGAGAGTGAGAGGTGAAAAGAACAAAAGAAAATGAATGAAGTGAGAAAAGACCCCCCCCCCCCCTTACAGGTCTTCATTTCTGTCCCCTGTCTCATTACCGAGGCTTTGACTCAATAAGGAGTGGATAAAGAGTGGATAAAGAAGCACACAGCCACAGACTAAAGCCCCCTTCCCTAAAACACCTTTCACCAACCTCACTTTCTGACTTTGTCTTTTCCCTCTCTCTCTTTTCTTTGCTTGCGTACACTGCCTGACACATCTCCAAAAAATACACACATATACACACTGTCCCTCTTCTCCCTATTCACTCATTCTAGGTTATATTTTTTGACTTCAAATCTTCAAATCTATCTTTCTCTCTACCTCTCCCTTCAGTTTTTTTCAGCCTAACTTTTTAAAAGTTGTGTCCATCTCCCTCTCTCTCTTTCATTCACATCCTGACTCTCCCCTCTCTGTCCTCTGTGTTCCCTCCCTGTCAGTGCTGTGTAATAGGAGTTATTTTCATCCCTGTCTCTCTGTGACTGTGGCCACTGGATGGCTGAATATTTACATTTTTCACTCACTTGTGACCTTTCCCTGTTGCCGCTCTGGGAGCTCCAGTCTCCTTGCTGCTCTGCTGTTGACAGACTACTGCCTGCAAATCTCATATGGACACAGCAAATGGTACATGGGGAGTGAGGGACAGAGGGTTCAGAGACTGAAGCGAGGTGGAAAAATATGGAGGGAGTAAAGGAGAGAGGAAGAAAGAATGTGAAAAAGACAATTGAAAGCAGGACAGAGCTTCAGTTATCTGTCTGAAATTGGCTTGGAAATGCCAAAGTGCTGAAGGTGTATCTGCAGAGATATGGACTCTGTGTTGTAATCTTTTACCTCTGATGTCACTGTGATTGTGGTTTCCTGTCAGCACAGATGGTCTGCAATAAACTGCCTCAAAAGAGATGTAAATCTGGGCTTCCAGGAATGCACAGCCAAAAAAAAAAAACCTCAGTTGTAAATAAATATTTTTTGTTGGCTGGAAAAGGGTACTCTTTTTTGAATGAGAGTATGTGTTAACTGCACACCACCTCCTTGTGAGTCATGTAAGGCGATCTGCTGAGCAGTATGAGAGCAGAAGAGCTAAGGGCCAAGGATTCACTAACCAGTTGTTCTTGGCTGATACTCTGCAGTAACAGGAAAGAAAAGTTAAGTCAGTGAACTCCTCAAAGTTTGATGAGTGCTTATGTGTGTATTCTGAAACCAGCAGAGAGAAGGAAGGTGAAAACGAAGGCTGTATTTCTAAAAAGTGCGTGACCCAGCATGACCTCCCCTAAGCTCACTCCGTTATTCGCCTTTTGTGCAGTGTCTACACGTGCCTCAGAATGTCAACTCTGCATGCATCCTTGTCTTTATGTATGTGTGACAGATGTGGCTTAGATGTGACTCTTCTTGGAAGACAGGTTATATCTTATCCCATAGAATTTTAAAGAGCCTAATGTGGCCACACTATGACTCCAAAAAAAAAAAAAAAGAATAAAAAAGGAAGAAGTGGTTCAGACAAACACAGTTCAACAGAGCATTCAACCTGAACTCTGAAGAACACCACTTTAATGCATGCCAGTATTCTATGGATCATTTAGTATTGTTCAGTATTACTTATGCCTTCATTTTTTAATGCTTCTGACAATATGGGTGAAGCCGCAAAAAATAGGAAAAGACATGCTTTTATTTTTTTTGTGTTGTTACTACTGCCTGCAACACAAACAGAACCAACTAACAGAGATAGTGGAATAAAGACTTGTTTTTTGAAAGCCTTTTACATGCTTTGGGAACACTAATTATTTTGATTAGTATTTAAGCATTGGTGAGGCCAGTTTTTCCTCTTTGTCTTTTCCCAAATGGTCTGCTCCACTGTTCTGCTAACAGGCATTTCAATAGGGTTTGGTTTGATTATGAGTGGATTTGTCTTCTGGGTATATTCAGTGCAACAGGGCCAGCATGACTCCACATTTCTTCTCTTTAGGATTCACAAATGATAATAATTAGAGAAGGGGCTTTCTTTGGCATATTTTGAATTAAACAGAATCTGTGTATCTATGCGTGTATAGGTACGTGTATGCAGGCAATTAGATGGCAATAGATATATAGATAGAGCAACAAGAAACAAAAAGAGAAAAGAGAAAGAGAATGAACTGAGAGAGTTCTGTTCTGACATAGAATTAATATAAATCATTTTCAATATATTATTTTTATTTGAAGTTACAATTTTTTTACTTGTATATTATTAAACAGAAACGGATTATAGAATTTGTCTTTCAAAGGACTACTTTATGCTCTTATACTCAGTACATTTAGGTTGAATCAGTAGTTTTTACACCAGGCAGACAGACAGATAGATAGATGGATGGTTAGATTCATAGCTTGATAGACAGAAAGCTAGACAGACAGACAGATGGGCAAAAATAGCAGCAGGTCCATCTCTGCTCACCCAAACTCTCTGTTTCTGTGTTTTATGTTCCCTTAAAATTGTGTGAGTGTAGAGATGTACATATACGGCACCTAGCAACAATAATAGCTGCCATGCTAAACGAGAATGATAAGATGTATTGGGGAGGTGATCAAAGGACTACTATTTACAACCACTCTCAGCCTGCGGACTTGATGACCCACTGTAAGCACACTATACTGTACAGGGAACCTCTTCCATCATGCTTTTACTGCCCATCACTGCAGCTGTTAGACAGGGGAGATGGCAAAGCTTTTAGCAGACTGAGATACCGTCCTCATGCCGGACGCCGTGTATGGGCAATGCCATCAGAAAAGTGAATGACTGAGAAAGATAAGGGAAATGGAAGCTGGGGAGAGAAAAGAGAAGAGGGGGGGAGAAGGGGGTGGAGAAGGGGGTGGAGGGATAGGTTGATGTCTGCCTGCTGGCTGTCAGAGGAAAATGCTTCGGTTAAATGGAAATTGATATCATGCAACTCATTCAAGTTTGTGTGGATGGGTTGGGAGAGTTTGAGAATAAAACTAAATTGTGCCAAACTGTAGAGGAGGAGAAGAGAAGTTCTTACCTGGAGCAGCCAGTAGCACCTGCGGTGGAAGGTGGGGATGATGGAGGAGTGGACATAGCAGCCATACAGACACTGGAAGAAAGCAGAAAGAAAGAGGGACAGAGAAAGGGAACATTAGACTTTAGTAGAGCACAGACAATAAGCTAACCTCTGCTGACCATGACAGCTGTGACCTTTGAACCTTGACCTCCTTAGGCTTTCTCCCAAATGTACAGTACCTGCTAGCAGATGGTCAAGCTATTGTTTGCGGAAACAAAGACAGTGACCTATGGAGAGGATGTGGACGGGGTTAACCAGTGAACGCCTCAGCACTGTCCCAGCATCACCAACTCGTCTTCCTGTCCTGCTTGGAGAGAGCCCCTGACAGAATGATTCAGGTGCTCCTTACTTCACCCCCCCTCTTCACCCCAGAGGGCACCCCAGCACATAACTAAAGCACAGTGTTATTAATATCCTTATCGTAAACAGATAATACTGTGCCTGGGGGCTCGTTACCGTGGAGAGAGCTAGGCAGACCTGATAACGCTTCCCGGTATCAGGCTCAGGGGCCAGGAGACATTTTTCACTAGCCGGCAGCAGAGGCAAACGCAAAAGCGCTGTACAGTGAGGAACAGGAGTGAGGCTACACTTATCCTCTTCTGCTCCCTTCTCCTCCTCAATCCTTCTCTGGGAGCCACTGCCCCTGCTATCCTGCTATGGGTGACCCAGAGGAATGGCTAGTCTGCTTTGCTTGTTTACAGCAGCAACAAGAGTCTACAGCACTCTACCCCCCCCCCCACCAACACCACCCTCACCTGCCAGGAGATAGACTGTGATTTTTTTTTATTTGTAATACAATATTTGTGAAAGGTAAGGGTAAGGTGGATTGCTTTTAAGACAGGAAGCTTGGCTCTCTCACAAATAAATCAAAAAAGCAGGTTGAAAGGATTGAGTTTTACTCCATTCCACTTTGGTATAACTGTAAAAAATCAGAAGAAATCCCAGCTGGGGTGTGTATAAATTGTTATTTGGGTCCAGATACATGTGTGTGTACCAATATGTGCTCTCGCAGATATGCACACACACAAACTGAACTGACACTGCTTCATTATTTAGCAGTGGTGTGTGTTCAATAAGTTGAGGAGGATTTCCTGGGGCGTTGTAGATGTGAATGGGTAGGCGGCGGGGAAGGGGGCAGGTGGTGGGACATGGGGGCGTTGGTTTACATTGCTTGGAGGACCCAGTGATAAATAGGCACATTGAAGTGTGTTATGGGCTCCTCTTGTTTAACTAAAACCTAGTTAAAAAGAGCAGGGCCTGCAGAGGAAGTCAGTCTGTGCAAACACTCATTTGCCAACATCACACAGTCTGATTAATTATACCTGAAAAACAGCACACAGCTACACAGACTAGGCACATGGTGAGATTACATAGCTGAAGAACAAACACGTTACACAGATACACTAACACCTGTGACTGTGTCCAACTTATGTACGCATACAGACATACTATGACCAATTCACAAGCAAGGAAAGGTAGCGCAGCCTTTAGTATGTCTCCAGGTGCTGCATTGTTCGAATCCCATCTATTGTGAAGTGATTTCAATGTAACTGAACTGTGTGTGTGAGAGTTTAAGATAGTGAAGGCATGCAGACTTCCTCCTGTTCTTGTTTTTTGCTGTACTCTCATCCATTACAGCTGTCTAAAATAGGATGTATGCCTCCTCCCACTCCCATAGCTCTGCCATCCATTACTCCACGCTGGCAATGGACAGACACTTCCTCCCACTCCCACAGTGCATCTAACATCACATTACTACAGTCAACTACAACTGCTACCAGCTCACATATTTCTACTGTGCAGTTTTGTAAGAATATATTGTATGTCATAAACAGTTCTTGTTCCTGTTTTTCAAGGATTAGGTGTTTTGGGATGCAACACATTTCATTTGTAAGACATTAATCTGTTTTTACATTTCAGCACAAACATAATGCTGCAATAATTTCTAAAATGTGCTTATAAATAAAAATATTTGTTTATCTGTTCATTCACATTTTGACAGCAACAAACACATTCATTTTCACTATGTACTAAATAAAGTTGTTAATTCTGATTATGTAGAATTCACTGATATATAATGGCTAATATGCGACTGCCGACTGCACTTGGCCTACTGAAAGTACACTGTGGTATGGTTATGGTTTTGGAACTGGATGAAATTGTGATATGCTCCTAAGGATTGACAGGTGGGCCGGCACAACAGGCCTCTGTGACGAGGGGCGACTGGGGAGTGAATAAATTAGCCCCCAGGCTGCTTTCCTCTCTCTCTGTTCACTCCATTTCTCAACCACACAAAACAGCGTGCCAGACAAACAAGCGGCTTAAAGCATAACACAACTGTTGCACCTGTCAGTGCTGATATACAGTAGGCATCAAACACATTTGCGCACACACATAAGACTCTGCACCCTCACATTGCCACCCACTAACTCACTCATAAACACACATACACACAAATTTAAACAATGAGCTCTTAGGCACTAAACTACACCCACTCCTATACACAAAATATTCACACACAATTCAGAACACATTCACAAAAGATCAGGATAGAAAGGCCGACCAAGATACTTTTGAGAGCATGAGAACGCCCACATACACAAAGCTCATCATACTCGAGCGCTTATCAGTAATTCAAGACGCATATCAGTTACTGGTGTTTCTGCTGCTCTCTGCAGGCTGAGCGTCTGGGTGACAAAGTGACGGCAGCAGAACCATTATTTGCTGTCTTTGGGCTGTGACAGATGACAGCACATCACAGGGCAAGCAATTAAACCATAATTATACACACATACACACATATCCTCTCGTAAAAAGAGCAATTTCCCAGTGTGTAATTTTGAAGAGCTTTTGCACACTGCTACAAACACGCTGAAATGCATAAGTGCATGTGGGCATAGAAACACAAATATGTACACAATATACATATGAAAGTATAACTACACTGTGTTAGAGGTGCAAATGAAACCCACTAAAGGAATAAAACACAACAACTCAGGATTGAATTTACAAGCAGCACGTACATAATGTATTCATGCACTGTCACTCTGGACAGCAGGAAAAAAAAGAGTTATAGTGACGTGTGTCCTCCAAAGTCAGACACTGATGCAGCAAATTCATTTGGAGTTGTCACTCAAGCAAGCAGCCAAGGCAATGAAACGCTGGCATGGCCCAATCAGAGGGTATTATTGCTAGCTTGAACACTCCTCCCCCTCTTGGGGTGTAAAAGCAGTCACGAGCATAGCAGGGTCCCAGTTCACACAGGGCAAGCAGGCGAGACAGCTCAGTGATAAACAGTTTGGCCTAAAAAAAGCCTTCAGATATAAAGACAGGGGCAGCAATGGTTACCTGTCCTGCCTCTGGAGGCCACCGCTGCCCCTGGCCTGCCTGTTGCCCTGGTGACACTTCACTCACATTCATCCATCATGGTTGACAGGTGTCAGGCACAGCTAGAGATGTGGTAGTAAAATGCAAAATCTGTAAAGGCAAAGCTGGCAAGGAGACACACGGTTACAGCATGACTGAGAGAGAGGGGAAACTCTCTCATTAGTCCATAATGATGTGTGAAGACAGTCCTAATCAGAGCGTGGCACCTTATTTATGTTGGCAATTTGCTGTTTTCCTGCCGTGATGCAAACGTCTAAGTGTCAGAGGCTGCAGCACATTTGTCTGTCTGTTGGATTGTCATTCCAACTAGAAAGACACACACACACACACACACACACACACACACACACACATAGATAACATGCCTGCCATTCTGTTTGGAGCATTACTTTCTTGTTTTTAATACATTCTCTCTGTCCATCTCAGTTTTCATCTGTCATATCCAGCCGACTCTATCAAAGACCATTTACCATTAAGTTATGTCTGAATCATTTGTGCTCTAATGTTTCTGCAGTCAACATTTGTTCACAGATATCATCACTCTAATTACGAATAATCTACATTTGGATCTCATATACATTTTTCATCTCTCTCTGTTCTGAGTGACTGAGCTTTGCTCTTATACAGTTGTTGACATGGACATCCACTTGGTGAAGTCACTTCTGTCTTGCTGATTCATTAGAGGGAATGTATCATTTTGTGTGTGTGTACTTGTGCGTGTGTGTGCCTGTTTGCATATGTCTGTGCACATGGATGCCCGGGGCAGTTGATTCAGCCTCAGGCTCAGCAGCATAAATCGAGCTCATGCAGCAGCCAATCAGGCAGCACTATCAAACCCCATCCGTGGAGAGAACGCAAAATCCATACTCAATAGAGATTCATGGACCATGCAAGATTCAAGCTACCCTGGCCATTGACAGCATTCATGATGAGTATTGATCAAGCAACGATTTCTAGCTCTATACAGACCTGATTAGATGACTTACGGCTGAAAAGTGCCACTTCCAGTTTGGAGGATGAGCTCATTTTCGACCGATACCGTAATACTCTGCATTTCACATGCTGTCTTTACAGTCAGCCGCTCTACTCTGCTCTCCTCCAATCGTTCAGTGGGAATCAAATTATCTGTAGTGTCTGGTAGGGTGGCACAATGCCCAGAATGCTTATAATATACAGTATCTCTCTTGCATTTTGGATTCAGAAAGAAAGGCACAGCTCCTGTACATTACGGGCATGACTGTATTTTATTTTTACCCTGCTACTACTTTCTCTGTTTCCTTCTTTATTTGCCTTTAAATAAGCAGCTACTTCTTAAGTTGTAACAGTATAATTCTTCAGTGCATCTGAAGACTTAAGCAACGGTTGATGAGACATTATACATAATAAATCAAAAGAGGCTTAGATTTATCTCCCCGGTCCTCTCTGCTGGACCAGCTGCAGCCTCTAAATCAGTCAAAATTGAGCAGGCTACAAAATGAATTGGCAGGCTGCGCCCGAGCTGGAGGAAAAAAAATGAAAAACAAACCTAAATTCCTCAACAAAGCAAAACAAATGATGCTCTGGAAAAATGCAAGTGTTATGGAAATGACCATCTCTAAAAATAGCATACTCATTGTAAAATAAACACAAACAGTTGATAAACAGGCCCTGAAGAGGAGAATTAATTAGCCACGCTGGACGCGTAAACACAGCTATACATCAAGTTCAAGAGGAAAACAATAACAGGGCCGAGGCAGTTGGAGAGAAACCCCTCACTGCTTGCCACGGCAACACCCCTGACTCTGTGTGGTCTTTTTCCTAAGGCTAAGGAAGACATGAACAAATTCAAGCAAATACAGAGAACAGACATTTTATGTGGTAATACTGTGGTTAAAAAAAGGGTTTTATGTTGTGCAGACATGAGAGAGGAAAACAGAAACATGAGGATGGATAGGTGTATAGTTTAGTCATGCTTGTTCACGTGCCAGAGGAAGCTCATGCACATGCACATGGACTTCTGTCTCCCTGACTGAAGACACAGTGTCTGTTGATGCTAATGCTAGCCAGCTGGGCTCACGGCCAAAGGCATTAAGTGGAATCGAATTCCACCAAACTAGCTTTAATCAGCAGGTTTTTAAGGTTAGAATTACTCTCCCTCTCCTCCAGCCCGCTGGCCAAGGTTAAAGCAGACACAGGCAGGGGCTGGGCTCAGCTAATGGGATGGAAGGGTGGCATGCGGCCTACGGCGTGCCACCATACAACACACAAACTAACACTCAGTGATACACATTAACACAATGACTTAAATGCTAAGTTTGTCAAGTCACCACTGCAAGCAAAAGTAAAGTACATACACAGTTTTACCTGTGTGTGTGTATATGAGGATCTGCGTGTGTAAGAAACAAGCACGCAACTCCATGCACATGGAATGTGCACAACCAGAAGTGATCTGACACAGAGTGACACAGGCTGCATAAAAATTCCCAGCAGCATCAGGTCACAGTCAGATCACATGTAAAATTTATCATCATCATCTGAGCAACAGCGTTAATACAAAGTGAAAAAAGAAAAAAAAAATCCCTGAGGAAAATACCTGACAGTAAGAGACAAATGAGTATATAACCGTATTCTTTTACCCTCAGTAGATCAATTCCTTGACATCACACACTATAAATAGCCAGTGTATGCACACAACCAGTGATGAATGTGTATGTGGAGGCTTCGTATCTATATCTATATCTATATTAAATAGCTCATTTACAGATACTGTATATCCACACACATAAACATACCGCATAAACAGTTTTGACCACTTTCTTTTATAGCACCTGGATGTATTCTAAATGAAACCTTATATAAAGGATTATTTGCCTGAAGAAAGCTTTACAAAATGTTGAAAACCCTGACATAAAACGGAAAAAGGGGTGAAATGGATGGATGGATGAATGAATATATCAGGCTGTTTTTTATACTTCACAAAGAGCCAGTGGAGGCCTCGCCTTGACCTCAGCCTACAACTGCAGCCAACACATTGATGCCTGTCAACAAAAGGAAAGCTCTTTTCAGAAGTAAACCTTGCAGCTCTTCTGTCAGCTTCTCAAAAGTCACACTGTGTTTCTATAGTACCCACACTATGAGCACAGGCTCCAACAGCAGTGGTAGCAAATGTCTTTCCACTTTCCTTCATGTGCTTTCCTTTTCATATGTTTCTCCTCTATTTTACTGACTTTGTTTCACACAAAGGAAAGTGGCCTCCCTTTGCAGACATACAGATTAAATTAGTGCAAGTCAAGTCTTTGTTTTTGAAATGCTAATCAGCTGTCTTGCAAATTTGTATCTGAGCTCGCTGCATTTTGATAAAGCAAAATTGCTTTAGTTAAAAATCTGTGTGAACAGATCAGCAAATCCTTCTGTGAGGAAAAATGGTTTACAAATGGATGTTAAGTATATGTGTAAAAGGTAAAATTGCGAATCATTACCTGAAGAACCCGCTTCTTTATCACATGACCTTTATGCTGACCTCTAGAGTGCCTGTCGAGAACAGACATTTAAAAAAATGTCTTGGAGGAAAAAAAAGTAATGAGCATCTGTTTGCATTATGAGCCTGGGGCTATCAGCCATGACAGGCACTTCATTCTATTAAAAGCAGAGTAATGGATACAGCAATCAGAGTATCAGGCCATAGTTTAAAGATACAAGGTCAGAGGTCAGGTTTTAGCTGTCAGTTGTAGTGGGTAGGAAAGAGCTGAGTCCAGGAAGACTTTCCTGTACCTGGTATCTTCATCTTGCTTGGTCAGACCCAAATGCATGTGCTGGAGAAAAGCCAAAACAGATATTATAAAGAATTCACCTGCACCTTTACCAACACACAGGGACAGGGCACAGAAGCCTACAGGTACAGGTGTCTTTATATTTCTTTTTTTCCTGGCATTGTTATTAAAATCTAGGCTCTGGAAGGCATATTTTGAATTAAATTATTAATAAATGACTCACATGTTGAGACTGCTGCTGCTTAATAAACATGGATACCAGTGTTTGAGTCTGTATGACCGCCCATTAACCTTCCCTTGTGTTAGCTGAGGTAAGGATAAAAGTGCCACTGTGTGGAGAAGGGGAGCATGTCCTCTGCATTAATGAGAGTGAACCATACAGCCCTCTTTTCCACCCAAACACACACACGCACACACACATAGTCACACTTGGCGGAGACCTGCTGAAGATGACATCACATTCTCAGCCTCCCTGCCGTGGGTTATGCCTGCCAGACATGCTGCCTAATTGTAAGAGAGAGCTCAGATTTGTAATGCTGCACAGTTCTGTTAGAGCTGATTAGCGCAGGCTCACGCCTTCTACCCCTGCCGTGATCTATAGGCACTCCAAATTTTCAATATCTCCTGTATGACCAGGGAAGAGCTGAGAGAAACTGTAAATCATGACAAGTCCTACGGAGCAGGAAAAAAAAAGGATGGATGGGAAGAGAAAAAGGGAATGCGAGACAGAGAGAGATATTCGGCTTGTATGGAAACACGAAGTGAGCAGAGGAATGGAGAAAATTATTGAGGGAACGAGGTGATGGGAAAGGGAGACGCACACATATAGAGGAGAGGGGAGCACGCATCAGGGAGACATGAGAGAGTTAGGGAGGAGAGAAAAGTGGAGAGGAGAGGAGATATGATTACCAAGGAAACAGCAAGAAAAAAAAGTCCTGGCGGGGAGAAAGAGACAGAGAGTGTGGAGCAGACAAAGAGGAGAAAGTGCATGGGGGGAAGAAAGGGAGTGGGAGGACAGAAAGACAGAGAGAGAGAGAGAGAGAGAGAAAGAGAGAGACAGGAGAGGATAGAATGAATGCTAACAGGGAGCCCAAACCCAGTACTGAGGCTTTATCCTTCACAGGCGGAGGAGCAACAATCGCAAACACATTTTCTCTCGCCCTGGCCCTAAGAGAGATAAAAAAGCAATTTGTATTCTATTCCTATTCAGCGTCGCTTGGCCTGTTTCTCTGCCTGCATATTTGTAAACACAGCTTTGTCAGAGCAGCTTAATCTTCCCAACACAAACACAGACTACAGGAAGGAGGGGCGAGTAAGGGTGAGGAGGGGTGAGGAGGGAGGAACAGTGATGAAGGGAGAGAGGAGTAAAGGATGGTTGAGGAGTGAGGAAGAAGGGTGAGGAGGATGGGTGAGGAAGGGGTGAGAAGGTGAGGATGGGAGTGGAGGTTTAAGTGAGCAACAGAGGGTCATACAACAAGCCGAGCAGGGCATCCAGGATCAGAACTCGTTTCCGTCTGTGTTGCCCCCGTGTCAAATTCTGACAGTCTTACTGCGTGATGTACACATACACACATTCATATACACACAGACCCATTGGCCGACCCGATCCTCTGCCTGCGCTAAAGTCTAGATCATTGCCACTGACAAAAGCAAAGGAACAACCATCACTTCATTCCTCATCATACGGCCTGGATGTGACAGATGGAAGAGGTGGGCCCTTGTGCTTCCCTAACTGTCACCATGCCTCTATTTAGTGCTTATGCAGCACATTTAGCTGGTTTTGGAACTTACAGGCATGCACTTCCAGGTTTCAGGGGAACCAAAGTCCACAATCTATACAGGCCAAATCACACTCTCATGTGGAAGGGCAAACACATCACTGCAACTGACTATACATTAAAGCAGAGCGGCTGAAATAGATGGAGGGAGCGGAAGAAAGAGAGGGGACTTGGAAGTGGCGATCGTCTGGGTGCACATTCGCTCACAGAGGCGTGAAATTAGGCAGAGCGACACCTGCCAATACGCAATGCATTAAAGCACACTCAGTTACCCTTTCCACAAACTCACTCTTTGGCCTCCATATTGCTCTGTATCTATCTGTCATTCTTCCTCATTCTACTTCTCCATAGTCTGAGATCTCTTTATTATGGCCCGCAGTGCCCAATTAAAGACTGATAGCTGCCCTATCCACTCGCAACACCACAGGGGAGGGTGGTACTACACTTCAGAGCATGGCAACAGCCTTCATCAGCTTTGGCACGATCCTTGCTTTTCTCACCTACCTTCAGCCTTGACAGGACCCAGCACACCCAATTTGAACAGTCAGGTTTAGCGGCGGGATTAGCAGGGCTGAGAACAATGACAAGCAATGACATCTATCATGGAGGCGCTATGGAAACAGCAACAAGTTTGGCCAACAATATGTACTCTGCCTCCTACGTCATAGCCCTACTGCAGAGCTGCAAGTTTAAGAAGATATCTACCAACTGAATTAAAGAAAAATAGAAAAAGACCTGACTGTGAGGCTGCTACTCTGTTAACACACATGCCCTTGAGTTGGGGCCTATCAGGGCTTATAAAATGTCAACAGCATCACACAGAAAACAAAAGTGGATTCTGTCAGCTAGACAGACAACCAGAAAGACTTGCCGAGGCAGATACAGTATTGACAAAATGTTGCTGGAGTGCCAGGCTCACTTCATACCTTGTTTGCTGCTGCAACATTTTCAACAAGTGTTGACCAAGACAATATGCCCTTTGTGGAATATTAATCTATCTGTATTCCACCACAGATGAGCATATAGCCAAAAAAAACTTTTACCATTGCTCACACTTTTGACTGTACGTTTGTGGGAAGAGTGGGAGCCCTGCAGACAGGCACACAGGCAAACACACAAAAGACAGATTTGGAAAGACAGGGATTGCCACAAACAGACAGAGAGATGAGCAAAGAAAGACAAGGAGAGCTGCAGACACACAGCAGGCAGATGGAGGAGCCAGAGAGCCCCCGGGCAGCCCTGTGATGAAGACAGTGGGGAACGCAGCTGAAGGAACCCATGTTATGTTCGGATTCTGATGAGGAAGGGGATGGGGGGTAGTGGGTTGTGAGGATGGGCTAGGCAGACAAGAGAAACAGAAAGAGAGAGGAGTGAGAAAGAGAGAGAAAGAGGGGGAAAAATCAGCCAGTGAGCCAAAAAGAGGGAAAGGAAAGCAAATGAAAAGTGACACTTTAATTCAGAAGGCTTCTTCTGCTTGAGTTATTATGAGATGTTTGTAAGCTGGCTTGTTCATGCATCTCCCCTGGCCTCATGCCTGGCTCCCTCTCACTGAGGAGACCTGTGGCGCTAACCTGTCTTTATCTGAGCTGCACAGCAGGGGACAGCACTCTGCCACCATCCTCTCCTTTGATCCTCCCACTTCCACCATGGCTACTTCTCTGCCCGGACCCCGCCCCTTCCTCCCTTCTATTGCTTCATCCACTATCCCTTGTATGCAAAATGTCACTTTGTGTCCATTTGCTTCTTTGACGTGGCCAAAGCCATATTAATTGTGATTACTCAAATCTGAAAGCAAAAGTTAGTTTATACTTTGCCAGACCACTTCTGGACACAACAGTAAAGATCACAACAGCAAGTAGAGAGAACTAAAGAAAACACATTAAATGTGTTTGTGTGTCTGAGAAAGTGACACACAGAAATAGAGTTGGGCTGAGACACCCTGTACAAACAGACACAGAAAGAAAGAAAGAAAAATGAGACTGAAATGATTTGACATTTTGGATGGGCAAAGCTTGTTTGGAGATGGGGATCTGACTTTGGTATGTGATTTATACTGGAGGAGAATTAGGGCCATGGGCTCTGGTTTGGGCTAGGGTTGCATCTAGGGAGCAGAGAGATAAAGGAACAAATAGAAGAAGGGAATTATTGGCGCTCACAGATACACAAGCTAAGACATACCTGAAGTACCAGACAGGTACAACCAGCAGCCAAAACAGACACCGGGTGGAGGAAAGGTGCAAGGGGGCTGAATGTAGCAAATTCAATCAGGCAGAGAGATACACACACATATACAAATAGAAGTAGAGCCAGACAGACAAGAACATGGATAGATGCACGGTATGAATACACAAAGGGGAAGCGTGATAAGAAATGCAACGGTATAGCAGAGAGGGGGAGAGGACCCAGAGCAAAGTCAAAGTGAGAATGAAAGAAAGGAAGGGAGAGGGAGACTGAGACAGAGAAACAGAGATGGGGGTGAGGGGGTAGTAACTTGGAGTGCCGACAGGTCTCCAGAGGTTGTAATATATAGCATCGTTTCAATCTCTCAACAGCAACTACAGCCCTCCTTTTTCATATCCTTCCAGAGTCTGAGGACGCAGAGATACTTCTGTCCTTCGGAGCCAAATCGGCATTCAAAATGATATAATGTGCTCATTTTTTGACATTATATCCCCAAATCTGGATGGTTATTTGTGGCTGGATGTGCTCTCTGTTCCGATTCTCGCCTGAAATCTCAAGGTTACTAATGGTAAAGGATGGATATAAAATGCCAACGTCAAACATGTTTCTATGTTTGTCTTCTACTATTTCCTCTCTCCCAGAGAGGTTCGAGACCACTGGTTGATTTATCTGCCGCACGCACCATTAATCCAGCGGCCATGCATGCCTCTGCTGAATAATTGATCTCTGTGCTACTGTAACTAAATCTGTCAAAACAATGACACCTCACCACCTTCTCCATGCCTTCACTTCCTCTACACCTTTCCCTTTACAACCAGCTGTGGTGTTTTATCATCACAGTTGGATGTGTGACACTGGTAGTCAACCACCAGAGGGAGTTCCCCCCCGACTGTGTACACAAGGATCTAGAGAGGGAGCCCGGACTCTTGCCCAAATACACTAAACAAAATATAAAGATGTAGTTGACAGGGTGCTCTGACAATGCCAACACTTCCACTCTAGAGTCCTGGCAGCCAAGTGAGTGGGGCTGAGAACAACAGTGACCTCCTAAGGTGATCCGCTCTCAGTTCTCTGTCTAGACCTCAACAAACAGCTGCTCGGTCTGGAGCAGAAGGGGACCAATGACCCTTAATTTATGTCCACACTGCTCCCTCCTCCCCTATTCTGCCTGTCTCTTTGACTTGTTTTTGCATACTGCATTTAAAGTAATAAGTACAGTATCTCCTTGAATGCCACAGTGCTATAAATCAGAGGAAAATAGACCTGTCATCTTAGTAAACAATGCATGGAACCAGTTATCATTAAAAACAAAAGAGTTCTGGTGGAGGTCTAGCCATGCATACGGATGAGGGGCTGGCCAATCTACCATCTCCTTGGCGCGTCCTAAGCTGCTGGCCTACAGTGAATTTTACACACACTCACACATAAGAGCATGCACAAATACCTCAGTGACAAAAGTGAGGGCACAAAAAAATGATTCATTTTCTAATTTATGGATGTCTTCTGTTATCTTTTCACTCACACACAGCCATTATAGTGACCACTTTGGGCAATGTTTTTGGACGAAACTGGATGCCGATTAATATTTATTGTAGAAATGGAAATTATAGACCTTTAGTGTATACTTCTTCCTGCTTGTCAAAAAGGTTATTAAAATAAACTGAAAAAAGAGGT